>NC_142884.1:56424249-56575764 GCF_051225735.1 Oryctolagus cuniculus | reverse complement strand
CCTTGTAAATCCATCCAATTTCAAAAATCGGGATTTCTGTGAGAGTTTGAAGAGACTTTACTGCTCGCTTCAGGAGCCCTCCTCCCTCCCAGGGCACAGACTGCGTTCCTCTTTCAAACCAGGAATCCGTCTCTGCAACACTTGCCTGGAGGAGTTTGGTTGCAAAAAAAAAAAAATCAAGAAAAGCGTATGCTCCTGTTGCCTGCTTTGTTAATAAATAGCAAAATAGTAGATTACATTCTCTGGGGCCATGCTAAATTTATAAAGAACACATTATGCCAGACAAACTTGATTGCTTTTTTGATAAACTCACTAAATTACTGGATAAAGAAATAGAGTGGATGGAAAATATCTTGATCATAATGAACCAAGTTGATAGCAATTCACAAACACACATACAAAAGATCTTGCTTGAAAATTTAATTCAAATTACCTTAGCTGCAATACTGTCACATAGATTGAAAATTGAATGAAGAATGACCATAAAGGAAAGATAATGGAAAACACTAACAAAGAAATCTATCATGGCACTTAAAATCTTAATGAATATTATATAGAGAAAGCTAAGTAGCTCAGGCTTAAATTTCTCACTTTGCCTTCTCAATTGAAAATTTTGTGGATAACTAAAAAAGAATTCCTTACTTGAAAGCCTGTCATATTTAGAGCAGTTGGTTCACTCAGGTTTACTAGGCTGTAGATACTAATTATCTACTACAGAACTTAGCCATATTAAATTTTAAGGAAATCCTGACATAGCCAAGAGTATTTAATAATTCAGTCTACATCCTTGCCTATTAGGGGTGGGTGGAAACAGGAAGGTGGGTCTGGCATTGTTGCCATTGTCTGTATCTTGTATTCTCATTGTCTGTATCTGGTATTCTCATTTAAGACACAATTAATTGAAAAATTTACTGTCTAACTGAATCATGGCCCCAGCTTTCAAGATTAGGGTGTTGCTACTGTTGTTCATAGCTGAATTATCTAGTTCCTTGTGTCAAGAAAGGGCAAAGCACATAGTTTAAAAACAAAGCATTAAGTCCATATTTGCCTCTTAGAAAATGAGTACAGTTGTAATGTTCCATTAATATTCTTAACTTGTATTGCCTTACCTGTAACTTGATGATGATAACAATGTATTATTTACCTCAATCTATGACAAAAGAAGCACAAAGCATATGATATGAATATGGTAGAAAAATACTAAAATTTAATTCACTGGTAGCTGTGGCCATTAATGTGATGTACACAATGTGTTCAATTATTTACCACATTCAAAATACCTATTCAGTTATTGATGCTGGTGATCACAATTAGGATTATGTCCCTGGAATTAAAATGAAATGTACCTACCTGGCTCAGAGCCTGATATTCCTTCTTTCATGTCAAATGGGAATCTGCCCCTCTTTCCTTGAGTCCAAGAATTTTTCTTTATGTCACCATGGTCCTTCTGTTTACCTGCTTTTGAATGTCATTGATCCAAATCAATCCATTTGGTTAGACATTTATATATTCCACATAGTAAGTACTTCCCTTAGGGGTCCATGCATTTGACTGTATTTAAATTCTTAGCTGTCATCCATTATTCTAATATCTGACTTATCCACTGCACTGTACTTTTAAGAATCCATCAATCTTTGCTGCTGAAATTGCATTAGAAATTAACCATAAATATAAAATATAGTCTTAACTGTGTCAATCACTCTTAATATATCAATTGATTGGCTCTAATTTTCAAGGCAGAAAGATCACTTACAACACTATTATTTGAAATATAAAATAAAATTTTATTGCCTGAATGTATCTGTCTTCTCTGATAGATCCCCTGGCTCCTATGAGTGTTCATCCCTTCATCTGCAAAATGGGAATAATAATCCCTGCACTGCCTACAGCACAGGATTGTTATGAGACCCAAGTTATTATCTGAATTTCTTGAAATTCCTAAAGTGCCGTAAAAGACAGAGGAGGCCATTAAGTGACCTACTTATTGAATAAGGAAAGAGAAACCCAACTCTCATTTTTCTCTTTATAGCATATAAAATGGGATATTTGCAGCTATAATGAGGCTTTTATTTGTATCACAGTTATTTCATTTTGGAATGTTAATGAACAAACAAGAGATCAGACAATTTCAAAATACATATAATGGGATAAATTTATTTTAAATACAAATAATTTGGAATATTAACTTGTTGAAAATTCTTATATTATTAATATTATATGATTTCTATTTTATAAAAAAAGTGTGTTTAAGTTATGTTTCCTAACATTCAGTTTCAAATGTTGTCACCATTGATTAAAATTAAGTAAAATTTCAAAGCTTGGAAAGAGCAAATAATTTGATCTACATAGATTTGAACTGGTTCCTCATTCAGCAACTAATTGCAACAGAAACCTTTATAAATCATCTAAAATTTCTCAGCTTTGGTATGTATCACATATTAACTGGAATTTGTACTTTTAAAGTTTTTGATTGTCATATAATAGTAGTACATACTTATGAGGTGAAATGTGGTAATTTGATATATATATATTATATAATGAGGATTCTTAATATTTTAAAGGGTATTACCAAGCTATGCATACATATATATCAATAGTTAACAGTGATAAAGCTACAGAAGAGGTCTGACAAAGGACACACAGTTCTATGTGATAAGATGGCTTGTCATAATGGCTGGGAGGAATACAATATATTGCTCACCAACATGAGAAATTGTGGAGCAAGTGTAACTTGCATTGTATCTCAGGTGGGAGCATATTTGTCAAGAGAAGGTAACTTATGGGTTGAGTAGAAGATTTACTTTCATCTGAAGCAAATTTTGTGAAAAATACAGAACTTGAAGTCTGAAGGATTGATCACTTAATGGTTTTATCCTCTTTAATGTTCAATTGCTAAATTTGATAAATATGAATAATATTCTTACCTCATAATAATGTGGAAGTTGATTAAATAATGCATATAAATTTCAAAGAGAATGTGAGAACATAATCAATCCCCAATACATATTGAATATTTCTTTGTCTGAAGAATAGATTGGTCTGTTCCTTAGAAAGTAGAGCCTGGTGGGGTTGACATTCAGAGCAGCAGTAGGACACCTCTTGGGATACCTGCACTCCTCTCAGAATTCTTGGGTTCAAGTCCCAGCTCCCCTCAAGATTCCAGCTGCACATTCTGGGAAGCAACAGGTACTTGAGTTATTACAGTTGAATGGAGCCCCAGTCTGAGTTCTGGTATCTTGGCTCAGTCCCAGCTGTTGTGGGCTTTTGAGCAGTGAACCACTGGATGGAAGATTGCTCTCCATGCACCTGTCTGTATCTGTGTCTCTCTTTTTCCCTGCATTTCAAATAAATGTTTAAATGAAAGAAAAAACATATTAGTTAATAACTTAAAATGTAACAAAAAGGAAGCAGACAATTTCATTAATGTATGAGGGCATTTCAAAAAAGTTTCTTGAAATGGGGCCGGCACCGCGGCTCAATAGGCTAATCCTCCACCTTGCGGCGCCGGCACACCGGGTTCTAGTCCCGGTCGGGGCGCCGGATTCTGTCCCGGTTGCCCCTCTTCCAGGCCAGCTCTCTGCTATGGCCAGGGAGTGCAGTGGAGGATGGCCCAGGTGCTTGGGCCCTGCACCCCATGGGAGACCAGGAAAAGCACCTGGATCCTGGCTCCTGCCATCGGATCAGCGCGGTGCACCGGCTGCAGCGGCGGCCATTGGAGGGTGAACCAACGGCAAAGGAAGACCTTTCTCTCTCTGTCTCTCTCTCTCACTGTCCACTCTGCCTGTCAAAAAAAAAAATTTCTTGAAATGAAAAAATAAGTCAATATTGGTGTCAAGTATTTGAAATTTTTATAATATACATTTCCCTGAATTTTTGAAGAAGTCCTTATTTGCATGGATTCCAAAAACTAGGGGGTTACAATAGACTTATCTTTTTAAAATTCTATTTCTCCATGAACTTTTGGAAATACCTTTGTAGTCGATCTGGGAGAACTATGCTACAGAGCAGCAGGATGACAGGGAATTGTGAAGCAGGAGTGGAGACAAAGCAACATAAAGCTGTTTACCCTTTCTAGCAATTGGAGAGCACAGCCTAGTGAGATGAAATGGGGGTGAGTACTGTGAGCTTCGAAAACGCATTTCTGAGACGGAAATTATTCATATTTATTCCATAGTTTGCGCCCCTGATTGCCTCAGCGTCATGGGCACGGGTTGTTAAATTCCATGCGTTTTCAGGTTCACGAGTTCTGAGTGAGAGTCTGCACGTGTACAAAACTTCAGGACCAAAGAAGCCCTGGAACAGAAAGTCCTGTCATAGTTAAAGCATCATCAGGTTACATCTAAGCACCTCTTCTCGCTTTAGCAATTCCGACATTAGGTTATGATTTGCGAGGCTGTTCTAATATATCTTCTTAACAGCTGAACCAAAGGCACACACCTCAGAGCACACAAAGGGAAACAGAATAGTTTAGAGACAAACTGAGTACTCACCACATTTCTTTATAGAGAAACTGAGATTTAAGTTTTAAATGACTTGACCATTCAACCAGTTACGGAGGAGTTAGTGGAATACTCAAGCCTCTTGTAGTCTAGTCTCCATTTCTTTAAGCAGCACATATATTAGATAAAATATAAAGCAATACTTAAAAATTACAAACTTTCTCTACGTAATATTTATTTTTTAAAGATTTACTCGTTTATCTGAAAGGCAGAGTTACAATGAGAGGGAGAGGCAAAGAGAGAGATGTTCCAACGACTGGTTCATTCCCCAAATGCCAGGAGTGTGAATCTCTATCCAGTCTTCCACAGGAGTGACAGGGTTCCAAGCAATTGAGTCCTCTTCTGCTGCTTTCCTAGTCACTTTAACAGGGAACTGGATTGGGAGTGGGAGTGGAGTAGCCAGGACATGAAATGGTGCTCATCTGGGATGTCAATGTCATAGAGAGTAGCTTAACCCTCTGTGCCACAACACCGGCCCCTCAATGTAATATTTAAATAGGGAAAGAGGTTGTATTATGTATAAACATGTCAAAGAATTAGTCCTTCAAACCATGAGTCAGATTTACTGCGATCATCTTTCCTCTCCCTCCTGTATCACATTTTAGCTAATCTTTCAAAGAATTCCGTGTTGTGTGAAAAATAGAAAGACTCACATTTCTCTTGATGTAGGTAAAGAAGAACAGTAATTGAAAAAGACCTTTCTCTGCACCTGGAAGAGAAATAAATGATAAGGTTACCGCAAGGAAGAAGCTATATTGAAGATGTCATTGTTGAAAGTAAAACAAACAGACAAGCAAACAGAAACAAAACTAAATTCATTCCCAATGGTAGACTAATTTTGAAACAGATGGCTTAATTAGAGACTCTAAAGGAATAGGAGAGCTATGTGCCAACAGGGAAATAAGATGCACTACCTACGCTCTAAAAATAAGATTTTATATAACAGAAATAGTAACTCTGAGTTTAATGACTTTTATAGTCACCTTATAAGAAATATGGTTAATCTGAAATTGGAAGTGGAAGTTCCTACTGATATTTAAGATATTTTAGTCGGCCTTGAGGAATTCAACATCTCTACTGCCAGCCAGAAAAATACTTTTTAAAAGAACTTGTTTTAAAAGAAAGTTTTTAAAAAAAAACTTTTAAAAGTTTTAAAAGAAAAACTTTAATCTTGGAGCTCCTAAAATGGTCATGATATTGAAAGTCTTATGGAATGTCTATGCTATCTTTGAATGTAAACATTGTTATATTAAAGGTTAAAATGAGCAACCAAAATAAGAAGGTAAAGTTTCTCAGACTAATTAACAAAAAAACTGGTCCGGGTGAATCACAAGTCACTGAATTTGACTGGCACTGGTGTATTCTCTATATGTGCATGATAGGAATTCAGATGCCAGAGAGAAATTAGAATAATTGCTTTCCAATGCCCCTTGTTGTGTTGATATTTTATAACTTCAATGAATACATTGAACTATCATTTTCATATGAAAGGAAGACACAGATGGTTTACACTTATTTCATTTTGTAAACATTCTTCAGCTGCTGCACATGACATATCTATGTCCCCTAAGTTAAGACACCCACAGTTTACCTTGCGAGAAAAGAGTATTCTGAATGAGATGTTTTCCAAATTTGATGAGAATCTTCATGAAAAATGTCTTTCTACATAGTCCAGTAATTACCAGCCTTTGATTAAAATATGGAAAGCAATATAGATTTATCCACGGTAATATTGCTTCAATTAATGAATGTGAGTAAATAATGAGAAATTTCAACAATAGAAATAAGAAGGCTTTGGCAAATTTTCCATGCTACTTATTTAATTGCACTAACCCTTCTTTTTAATATTTAGAAGAGTGCTCCATGTTAATAGATAACAAATATGATTAGAAAAGTGAAGAATGAAGAAATAGATACCTAATCCTTAGTAACTGAATATTTTTTCATTTGTCCCTCAAAGAACTGTTGGTGTTCCACTTTATACCAGGCCTTCTCATGGGAGTTGTGGGCACTGAAAGATTTTTAAAAATCTGTAACAGAAAATTATACAAATATTTTACTGAAAAGAATATTTTTCTAGCAGGCATCTTGAGGCATAGGGGACAGAAGAAAGTAGAAAATAATGCCATGAACAAAGTACACAAATGGAATGGTGACATTGGGGATGTTTATCCAAAAGTCACAGGGAATGAAAACAGATGAGAATTCCAGCCTGAGAAAAAGTGCTGCTCCCTGATAAATACCATGAAGACAATGCTTATTAATTTATAACGATTTTTCTTACTTTGTTTTGCTTTTTCTAATGAAGTACATTTCTGTTTCTATGCTCTTTATTACTTAAAGGTAATAATTACATAGAAAATAGAATTTTAATATTATATCAGTATTTTAAAAATATTGTTGTTGGCAGGTTTACTGTGCAACTCACATCTCTCTGAAATCTACCAAACATCAGGGGAATCCAACCCTATCTCCTGAATTGTATTACACACAGAGACAGGTTCTTTTTCCTTATTGTCATTACATGCGAGCTCTAAAATACCGGCTCTTTCAGGTCCAAACAGTCATTATGGAAGTATCCAGTTGCTTTCCAGGCACGTATTACAGTTACAGAAGATTTTCACATAATCAAAGTTAGTTATTTCTAGAGAGATCAAAAGAGACATTGAAGTGGAGAGCAGGTGTGCAGGCATCCTTAAAGGATCTGAGAATGCAATTAACCGGCAAATGAGTCCTTGTGAAGCCACGTTTCCTGAACACATGAGCACAAAACAAGCCATCCAGAAATGAGGTGGGCCAAGGGCCACTCCTGAAAGAGGTCTGTACATGGGCATCTGCCCTTGCTCTTGAACTTTAGGAAGAGAGAGATACAACAGAGGTAGCAGAGTCAAAACAATGATGCAAATACAGGAAACTCAACAAGGGAACAAAAAGCTAGCCTTTCACAAAGACTCTTCTAAAGGTAGAGATTCTCTCTTGCAGATAGCACCAACTGAGGGCTAAATGAATAGATGGCAACAGAAGTGGCTCGAGCAAAGATAAAGAGCATCATGGCTTCATCACCTGACACTGATGTGACAAATCCAAAAGTCACTTTCATAGCCAACTGTCAAAAATTTGTCTTTGTCTTGTCAATTACTAGCCCAGTGAATGGGAGCTAGTAAATTAATATCTTTGAGTTTCTACTCTCATATCTGTAAAGTGGAATAGTAGTAGTAGTAATATTAAAAATTAAAAAAGTTTCTTGCAGGATGAGTATGTTAACACATGCATCATGACAAGGATTTATTATGTGACAACTGCCATCTTAAATCCATGTTATTAATTTATTCACTAGAAATGTGTTAAACTACTACTTATAATGCACAGATGATGATACAGTTCAAAGGTGCAAATGTGGTCAAGGAATTTACATCCTGCATGGAAGCACAAAAAGATTAGTAGGTAAATTAAACAGTTAACCCAGTTTTGTAGATGTTTTAAATTGCTGTGGGGATGAGAGGTAAAAGGGTAGGGGATTAATCAACAAAGAAAATATCAAGAGATAAGGGAATGGGGCTCATCTTTGGTGGCACAGCGTAATAAAATAAGGCCACTTAAATCTAGACCTTAATTAATATTTACAAGTTGAAAGTCCTCGGAAATGTAATTTTTTTTAAAAAAATATTTATTTGAAAGTCAGAGTTACAGAGAGAGGGAGAGAGAGAGAGAGAGAGAGAAAGAGAAAGGTCTTCCAACATCTGGTTCACTCCCCAGATGGACACAAAGACTAGGGCTGGGCCAGGCAGAAGCCACGAGCCAGGAGCTTTATCCAGGTCTCCCACATAGGTGACAAGGGCCTAAATACTCGGGCCATTTTTTGCTGTTTTCCCAGGTTACTAGCAGGGAGCTAGATCAGAAGTAGAGTGCCTGAGGCACGAACTAGTGCCCATATGGGGTGCCGGCATTGCAGGCAGCAGCTCTACCTGCTATGCCTCAATGCCAGCTGAAAATGTAATTCTTAGACACCATTTTCTCATCTGTAAAAGAGATATATTATTTCCAAATGAAAGTATTGCTGAGATAGTAAAAGAGATAGTTCATTTAGTATGTTTATCACATTATCATTGTAACATTATTATTGTTATTATTATTCAGAAAAGTATAACACTTTTCTGGCATGAATATGGTTAAATACAAAACCTACATGGGAACATAATATTTCACATTTGTTCACATGACAACATATTTGTTAATATGACAGGAAAAAATGAAATTATGAGATTGAGACCTGTATCTAAGGGGTTTCCAAAAGTGGAAAATTGTATAAAATTGTATTATAAATATGCATGCATATGTATATAAGTATATATGTGTTTATATATTTATTAAATATACAGGTGATATGCATGTGCCTATTGAAGTACATACGTATTTACTTTATATATATATATATATAAAAAACATAAAAATTGTAGTTCAATAACTTCATGGAAAATAGGATTGAAAGATCAGTTTTATCCATGCATTTAAGAGGTCTTCAAAAAGTTTATGGAAATGTATGTTTTGAAAAATATATGCATAGTTTACAATTTGCTTTGCACCAAAATAAGCTTACCTTTTAATTCCATTTTCTAGAACATGTTGAGGTCCCTTTGCTGTGTGTGTGTGTGTGTGAGTGAGTGTGTGTGTGTGTGTGTGTATATACTCTCTAAGTGTTTTAGATGTATGAGAAGCCTCTTGACATAGCTATGACCCCGACATCCCTGCTTCTACACTGCAGTGTCATCTGTGGTTACAGAAATGAATCACAACAGGTATCTGGTGTTAAAACAAGAGACTGATTCCAAGCAGCAAGTTAAATGGGAAATTTTCTTATTCAAATCCCAGAGATCAACAAATGGCACGTTCATACACTCAAGAACTACAAGTTCTTCTATTCTTTTTAAATGTAACACAGGAGAAAATGTACATAGAAATGAGCTTGATCATTTTGACACCAAGAGAAAGAAGGATATAAGCATTTCAATTTTGCTGACTGCTTTTCTTTACAATCATTGTCCTTGAACCACCTTTTAATCCCTAAAGGAGTCCAGTACTTGAGGAGGCATTGTATTTGTTTTATTTCTGTGTGAATTTTCCAACCAAAAATTAAAAAAAAAAAAAGTTGACAAAATGAAAATTAGTACCAATCCTTTTGAATTTGTTACTATTTTTTTTAACTTTTATTTAGTAAATATAAATTTCCAAAGTACAGTTTATGGATTACAATGGCTTTCCCCCTATAACTTCCCTCCCACTCGCACCCCTCCCATCTCCCGCTCCCTCTCCCATTCCATTCATATCAAGATTCATTTTCAATTATCTTTATATACAGAAGATCGATTTAGTATATATTAAGTAAAGATTTCATCAGTTTGCACCCACACAGAAACACAAAATGTAAAATTTGTTTCAGTACTAGTTATAGCATTACTTCACATTGGACAACACATTAAGGACAGATCCCACATGAGGAGTAAGTACACAGTGACTCCTGTTGATTTGGTTTCCAGTAAGACAGATCTGTACTTGGATCTTGAACCCTTCACCTTCTGTATTGGGTTTTCAAATTCATCTGTAGTCACATTGCCCATTGCTTAACCTTGGTTCCATCATTGGCTACCTGAGCAACATTGGGCAAGCCATTTAGATTCTCTGTACTTCAATTTCTTTATTAGTCAAACAGGGAGCCTACTGAAACTTGCCTCAAAAATTATAAAACATTTAAATGAGTTCATCCATGAAAAAAATTTAGACCATTGCTGGTCATGATATTGGATAAGGTAGGTAGCTAGATTAAGGACAGAAGCTGGAAGCCACAACTCCCTCACCCTAAATAATCCTATCCACCTACCTGACAGTCAAATATCCCCTTTCCTGGGGGCTGTACCCTGTAACCACTCCACTTTTAACCTCTGAAGAGGCTGGTAATTGGGAGGGGCTTTCTCCCCAAGATGCAGAGGAGGACAAGCCAGGATGCTCAGGCACCATCTCTGCCATTCCCTTCCCGCTCTTCTCCCTTCCTTGTGCTCTCTATCCTTGAACAATGCACGTGTGTGTGTGTGTGTGTGTGTTTTCCTCACCTTTTAAATAAAGTTTATCACTTTGTGCACTATCTTTGTGTTTGTGCTGCAAATGCTCCTCTAAGAAAAAGGCAAGGACCTGGAGTAGGAATTTAGACCCCATCACTCCCACAACAGTCTCATGGCAAAATAAATATTACCATTTTTAACCCCTGTATAAGTAACTTAAAATTGTTCTTATTGTTTTCTTATTTTAAAAGCAGCAATAAAATATATTCCCGATGAGTTCTTGGGAAGAATTCAAATAATATACAACAAATGTCTATTACATTTATGAGAACTTAATAAAATGAATATTAATTTTTCTTTATGAGACACTTTAATAATCCTTTCTAGGATGATATTTAATCTGGAGCTATTAATTGATAGAGTTTAAGACGTGGGTATTAAATATAATTTAAAGAAAATCATAATTTTTGAAACTTCATAGAGAGATACTATAGTCCATTCTTTATTCAACGTACTTTGAATTACTGGATCCAGTTCTTCAAGCTTCCTTAGTAATATTATCGATTCATGTTCCTACCATGGCTGCATGATGCATAGAGTATACTTGGGAACCTAGAGTTGGTCACATGACTTTGTCTGACCAATGGAATGTTTAAAAAATAGCAAACTTTCACTCGCATTTTGATTTGCCCTCTTGAGCCTTTTCTATTCCCTGATAGAATATCCTGAGGGTCTGCTGCTCCTCCAATATGGACCTGAGACTGTGGTACATGCAACTGAGCCACTCAAGCACATCTTCAGATATATGAGCAAATGAGAAATTCTTCGTATGGTATGCCAGAGTGTTCACGTTAATTTTTATGTAGATTTTGTTACAAAGGTTAATGCCTTGACAACATTACAAGCATATACAGCTCTAGTCCCCAAGAAAATTAGTCATACAATTTAATTAACAAATATTCTTTTATATGTGAATTTCATATTCCACATCAATTTGAGCGTTGTAATTTTGACCTGCTGGATATCATAAAAATAAATAAATTATTCTCTTTTTCAAATACATTGGCTGATACATTGTAATTAATGTGGTAAATATAGTAAATTTAAATATCTTTTTACATTGAGATGCCTAATTAATAATATATCCTTTAGTGTTAACCATACGAATATTTATACAGTTGCATAAACTTTTGTAATATTAAACTTTTTCTCTTATGAGAAATATAATTATGCAATTTTAAATTTCTGGTGCTCATAACCATATTCAACAGGGGGTCGTGATGTTTGGTTAACATTTCATTTTGAGTAAAGGTCTTAGCTCTAAGATGTTAAGCTATTCAGCTTTTGTCTCAGCAATTTGGCAGCAAAACAAAGAAAAAGTTAAATCGCCTGAATCACAATAAAATGTGTTTTTCTATAGTGATTGTTCAATGTTCAGGTAAACAATCAGATGGCATCTTTTATTATGAACATAATATTCTTACTTTGACATTACTACATGTGAGCAAATCTCTAAGTTACATTTTCTTCTTTAATAAAAGTATTTTGCATTATTAAATTTGAAAGTGGAAAACAACAATATAAATACACCCAATTAAATTGTCAGTTAACCATTTAAAATATGTTAAATATTTTATGTATATTTTTCATTTAAATTTACCTAGTTTTTTAATCTCAAAAGTAGAGATAAATTGACACTTTTTGAGATCTGTATGTATGTATGTCAAATGATTTTTTTGTTTGTTTGTTTGTTTTTTTGTTTTGTTTTGTTTTTTTTTTTGACAGGCAGAGTGGACAGTGAGAGAGAGAGACAGAGAGAAAGGTCTTCCTTTGCCGTTGGTTCACCCTCCAATGGCCGCTGCAGCCGGCGTGCTGCGGCTGGCGCACCGCGCTGATCCGATGGCAGGAGCCAGGAGCCAGGTGCTTTTCCTGGTCTCCCATGGGGTGCAGGGCCCAAGCACTTGGGCCATCCTCCACTGCACTCCCTGGCCACAGCAGAGGGCTGGCCTGGAAGAAGGGCAACCGGGACAGAATCCGGCGCCCTGACCGGGACTAGAACCCGGTGTGCCGGCGCCGCAAGGCGGAGGATTAGCCTAGTGAGCCGCGGCGCCGGCCTGTCAAATGATTTTTATTCAAAAAGTAATATCTAGTATTTATAATGTAAAATTATTTTCAATATTTAATAGTTTTGAAGTATTGTTTAATTTACTGATTGGTAAGCATTCAATTATTGTTAAAGGAGAAATGAAGCTGATATAAGGATGGGAATTGGGGCCTGCGCTGTGCTGTAGGAGTGAAGCTGCCTACTGCAGTGCCAACATCCCATATGGGAGCTAGTTCAAGTCCTGGCAGCTCCACTTCTGATCCAGCTCTTTGCTATGGCCTGGAAAGCAGTAGAGGATGGCCCAAGTGCTTGGGCCCCTACACCCATGTGGGAGACCAGAAAAAAGCTCCTGGCTCCTGGCTTGGATTGGCGCAGCTCCGGCTGTTGTGGCCAACTGGGGAGTGAACCAGCGGATGGAAGACCTCTCTCTCTCTCTACCTCTCCTCTTCTCTCTGTGTAACTCTTACTTTCAAGTAAATAAATAAATCTTTAAAAAAAAAGAGGATGGAAATTGTTTATCATAGAATCAAATTAATTATTCATCTTTTATAAAAAATAATATGAATAATTTGAAGATAGGTGCACATTTAGAAATTTTTAAACAATAAGTTACATGACTTAAATTCATATAAGTATATACATATGCAATATATATTTTCCATATATTTAGATTGTAATTAGTAACATATATACTTTAGTAAAAGATAATGTCTGGTCTATAATGACAAAATAGTTTATATTAGATTGTCCTGTCCATGGATAAATTTTTTTTAAAGATTTTATTTATTTATTTGAGAGGTAGACAGTGAGACAGAGAGAGAGAAAGGACTTCCTTCTGTTGGTTCACTCACCAAAAGGCCACAATGGCTGGAGTTGTGCCGTTCTGAAGCTAGGAGCCAGGTGTTTCCTCCTGGTCTCCCATGCGGGTGCATGGGCCCAAGTACCTGGGCCATATTCCACTGCCTTCCCAGGCCACAGCAGAGAGCTGGACTGGAAGAGGAGCAGCCGGGACTGGAACCAGTGCCCATATCGGATGCTGGCACCGTAGGCAGAGGATTAACCCACTGCGCCACGGCGCTGGCCCCCATGGATAACTATTTAAAAGCTCCATAGAAATAGAAAAATTTATGGTACTTATGAATAATCAAAGGAATTTTGAAAACACTGGAGGGAATTTGCCAATTAAAGCAACAGCTATGATGAAGCAGAAAATCACAGTCTTAATATCTTGAGGTGTCGGTTCTGAGAGTTCAGAGTTGGCAAAATGGCTGGTAATTCAGAGAGGAATTTCAAGAAAGAGGGAGCCAAGAATGAATGGATTCACAAAATTGGCAGATAAAATTCATTCAACTTACTAGATGATCCATGACATGTGCCAATATAAGTGAATTTAATTACATGATTAACAGAATGGACTGTAAGAAATATGTCCAACTATTTGCTGTCTATGATATGCATTGTAGATAAAAATACACAAATTGATTTAAAGTGGAAGTATGGAAAAATAGCTCATGCAACCTGTAGTCTAAAGATCACTGATATTAGTATACAAAAATCTGATAAAAGGGACTTTAAGGCAAAAAGTGTTCTAGTAAAAAGTAACTATCATATACTGATAAAAATAATTAACTCATCCCAAAGTCATAATAATTACAAACATATAAGAACTTAATAGAGTCCAAAATTTTTAACATAAAGTGGGTAAAAATTTAGGGTGAAATAAATGGCCCTATACTCATTATTGGAGATTTCAATACCTAGTTTCAGTAATGAACTAGGAGGAGGTAGAGTAGAAAAAAAGAGGAGCTGATAAACACTATAAATCAGTCAAACAAAACATACAGAATACTCTGGAAAAAATGAAGGATACACAGTTCTTCAAATGGCATGGAATATTCTTCAGAGTAAGCCATATCATGGGTGACTAAATAAGCCTCATTGCATTTTTAAAAAGATTGACATAACACATGTACCTTCTTCAGTCACAAATAGAATGACAACAGAAATCAATAATAGAGGGAAAACTGGACAATTTGCAATTAGGTGGAAATTAAATATTACATTCAAAACCAACCTGTGATAAAAAGAGGCCACAGGGATAACTAGAAATTACTTTGAGGGGTGAGTGTTTTGCACAGGGTTAAAATGTCACTGGGGACATTTGTAGTCCATATCAGAGTGCCTGGATTTGAGTTCCAGATATGCCTCTGATTCTGAGTTCCTGCTAATGCACACCCTGGGAGGCAACAAATGATGGTTCAGTACCAGGGTGCCTGCCACCCATCTTGAAATCTGGATTAGGTTCTGGACTTTTGACTTCAGCTTGGGAGAACACTGGCTTTTGCAGGCATTTGGGGCACAAACTGACAGCTGGAAGATTTTTCTGTGCGTCTGTCTCTGTCTCCACCTTTCAAATAAAATGAAAAATAGATGAAAATTACAATAATACTTTGAGGCAGATTAATATAAAAACACAAAATGTCAGAAGTGTGTACTTCATAAAAAGCAATGCTCAGAGGGAAACTTAAAGTTGTCAAATGTCTACATTAAACAAAAAAGATCTGTGAGCAGTACAACCTGTCCTTATATCATAAGCAAGAAAATCAAACTAAATCCGAAGAGAGAAGAAGGAAGAAAATAACAAATATTGCAGATGAAATAAATAAAATAGGGGATGGAAAAAGCACTAATAAGAATCAATGGAATGGAAAATGACTGTTGGATTTCATGTGTTATGCATACCCTGAAAACTATACTTGTCTCGCTATCATAGAGAAGACAAAATCAGGTGATACAAGACACCAAGCTACTGCTCCACTTTGCAATCTCTGGCCTGCAGCTTTTCCTTCTTGGTGCTGAGTGACAGCACCTAGATATTAATGCCTTCTCCCATATTATACTCTCCTTTCACCCTTGGAGCTCCCTGGCCCTCTTTCCTGTCTTGGTGGAAACCCTGTCCTGTTGTCTCTTGAAAAGTTCCTATTGTTAAGGACTTGCTCTCCCAACCATCTGGAAGAGTGTCACCCAAATGAAGCTTATTGTATTCTATATACTTTTGGCTATGTATTTGTTCTTGATAAGCTCAGAGATTCTCAAACTCACTACAAAACATTAAAAAAAGGTTATGTAAAATGATAAGTGGGATTTACCCAAGGAATGCAAAGGTGGCTTGAAAATGAAATCCACCAACTGCTTGATACAGAAGGAAAATACATACATAATATGACTTCAATTAGCGGAGGAAAACCAGTGGCCACATTAAATACTGTTTCATGAAAAACTAATTAACAAACTAAGAATAGAAAGGAGTTAACATCATAAAGGGTATTTACCAACTATCTCAAGGCTTGACCACAAAAGTCAAGCCCTGAAAGCCTTTTCCCTATAATGAAGAATACGTCAAGAATTTCGATTTCAACACCTCCACTCAAAATCATACTGGAACTTCTACTTAGTACAATTAGAGCAGAAAAAGAAACAAAAGGCAGCCAATTTGGAAAGGCAGTAATAAAGTTGCTCATACATTCAATGATCATTGTCCTATATATGGAAAATCCATAGTAATCTTTAAAACTGGAAAGAATCACTAATACATAAACTTGACAAAGTTTCAAGATTCAAAATCAGCACTCAAAAATTGGTTGCATTTCCTTTTCTAAAAGATTTTTTTTTTTAATTTATTTCAAAGAGTTACAGAGAGAGGAGGAGAGGCAGAGAGTGAGAGAGAGAGAGAGAGAGATCTTAAATCTGCTGGTTCACTCCCTAAATGGCCATAACAGCTGGGACTGGACCAGGCAGAAGCCACCAGCTTGAATCTTCTGCCAGGTCTCCCACATGGGTACAGGGGCCGAAGCACTTGGGTCATGTTCCAATATTTTCCCAGGAGCACTAGCAAGAAGCTGTGTTAGAAGTGGAACAGCCTGGTCTAGAACTGGAGCCTATATGGGATTCCAATGTCATAGGCAGAGACTTAAACTGACATGCCACAAGACAGGACCTAAAATTGGTTGTATTTCTAAATACTAGCAGTGAAAAACAAAACGATTTACAATTGTACTCCACATATTAACATAGTAGGCATAAATATTACCAAGGAGGTAAGGGATTTATTCGCTAAAACCTAAAAAAAAAAAAATGAGAGAAAATTAAGACCTGTGAGAGGAAGGATATGCTATGTATTGAAAGGTGTAAGATTGTTAAGATCGGAATACAAGATTTTCCATCTCTCATCTGTGGTGGAGCCATCACCAAGAGGCAGATCTTTGTAAAAACCCTGATGGGCACACACTCTAAGTTGAACCCTCAGATACATTAACAAATGACATTAACTAACAACAATAGCAAAAATAAGGCAATCAAGCCAAAACTACTACAAATTCAAACTAATTCCTATTGTAATTCGAACAGTCCATATGTACAGACATAGAAAAAAACTTATCAAATTCATATGAAATTTCAAGGAGTTCCAAACAGCTATAACAATATTCAAAGTGAAAAGCAAAGTTGAAGGATTCACCTCTGCCAACTTAACTGGGATCAAAACACTGTGGCAGCTATAAAAGGATACAACTATAGACTAATATAAAAGAATGAGTACTTAAGAAATTAACCCGTACATCCCCGGCCTATTGATTTTCTACAAGAGAGTCAAAATGTTCCACGCTAAAGGTATAATCTCATAAGAAAATGATTGCAGGATAACTGAACTTAAACATGCAAAGGAATGAATTTAGAAAACTACTTTTGATTATTGCAAAAACGAACACAAAATGGATCACTGACATAAATGTAAGAGTACAACATTAAAACTTCGACTTTAATATAAGTAGGTATCTATAATTTTATTACAATTACTTAAATAAATGGGAGCACACTATAAACAAGATTATTCTCCTTGCTTTTCCATTTAATAATATATCCTGGCCGGCGCCGCGGCTCACTAGGCTAATCCTCCACCTTGCGGCGCCGGCACACCAGGTTCTAGTCCCAGTCAGGGTGCCGGATTCTGTCCCGGTTGCCCCTCTTCCAGGCCAGCTCTCTGCTGAGGCCCGGGAGTGCAGTGGAGGATGGCCCAAGTGCTTGGGCCCTGCACCCCATGGGAGACCAGGAAAAGCACCTGGCTCCTGGCTCCTGGCTCCTGCCATCGGATCAGCGCGGTGCGCCAGCCGCAGCGCGCCGGCTGCAGCGGCCATTGGAGGGTGAACCAACGGCAAAAAGGAAGACCTTTCTCTCTGTCTCTCTCTCTCACTGTCCACTCTGCCTGTCAAAAATAATAATAATAATAATATATCCTGGATAATCATTCAGCAACATATATTAATTAATTTTTATAGCTGTATAATCTTCTCTTGTATGGTTATACTAAAAATGTATCCAGAATTATTCTACATTTTGTTAGTAAAGTGTTTTGACAGTAAAAAAAAAAAAGAAGGAAATATAGCATAACTTCCATGACCTTAGATTTGTCAAAGGATTCTTAGATGTGACACCAAAAGCTCACCAACAAGAGAAATTTTCAAATTTTTGCTTCATTTTCTTTCAAGAACATCAAAGCTATTTTCTAGAAAATAAAGACAACTTTTAAAATGAGATCATTTACATAATAATCTAAGTCCAGATTCCAGATTGTATAAATAACTCCTACATTACAACAATAAGGATGAAAAATAACATGACTAAAATACTATCAATGGTACTTGAAAAGTCATTTCTCACAAGATATGTGAGCTGTTACAAACATGAAGAAGTACGCAATGTCCTTGATCATTGGGGAAATGCAAATCAAAACCATAGTGAGATACCACACCACGCCCCCCAAGATTGCTACTTAAAAAGAAGCAGCGAGGGACTGCTGGTTGCCATGAGTTGAAGTACAGGGCAGATTGGGTAGTGAGTGTTTAATGAGAAGGGAATTTTTCTTTGGAATTAAGAAATTATTTTTGAAAATTTTTATAATGATGGGCTGGTAAAACACTGGGAATGTACTGTCAGTGAATTAAAAATGCTAAAATGGTTTGTTTTATTTTATGTGAATCTCTTCTTTTTAAGAAATAAATAAGCACTTTAAAATTTTCACTCCCACTAAATTTTGGCAGATTTAAACCAGATTTCTCTATCTATCATAGTTTCTCTGTAAAACAGATTTTTTCCATCTGGAAAACCACCTTTCCTATTTTCATGGATCACTTCTATCTCTTTAAGTTGTATTTCTAACTCAGAGAGTTTCTTCTTCCACAGTTATCCATCCTGTCTTATCGTCAAGATTTTTCCCCACAAAAATATAACATTTGACTGACTTACAAATGTGCTGCTTCTCTATATCTACAGATGTCAATCAAAATCTGGGTCCATTCTCTCCTCTGCAACTGTAAACTAGATAATTGTGGGAAAAAAGCAAATTTACCTGTGCTGATTTATATCAAATGCAAAATTATTTTATTATTGCCTAAATAAAAAATAACTCCCTAGAGCTCTTTACAAGATCAAATTCATCATGTGGAATTTAATCATTAAAGCAAGATATGAAAAATAAAAGTGAATGGCTGTCAATAAAGTAGTGACATAATAATAAATATGTTCCACTCATTCATTCAATAAATTCTCTATGCACTTAACCTTCACTGTGCCTGCTATTTAAATTTCATGAACAATGAACATAGTCCTTATTAATGGGCTCTCTTGAAGTGTGAAATGGTGATGACGTTGATAATAGAAAATATTTACTAGTATACTTTATTTTTTTTTAATTTTTTTTTATTTTTGACAGGCAGAGTGGACAGTGAGAGAGAGAGAGAGACAGAGAGAAAGGTCTTCCTTTGCTGTTGGTTCACCCTCCAATGGCCACCACGGCCGGCACGCTGCGGCCGGCGCACCGCCCTGATCCGATGGCAGGAGCCAGTTACTTATCCTGGTCTCCCATGGGGTGCAGGGCCCAAGCACTTGGGCCATCCTCCACTGCACTCCCTGGCCACAGCAGAGAGCTGGCCTGGAAGAGGGACAACCGGGAAAGAATCCGGCGCCCTGACCAGGACTAGAACCCGGTGTGCCGGCGCCGCAAGGCGGAGGATTAGCCTAGTGAGCCACGGTGCCGGCCCTACTAGTATACTTTAGAAACTCACCAATGGAAAAAAATCAGCAGATAAAGAAATTATGTCTTACTGTTATCTGAAGATTCAAAGTTCAACAAGGCTGATGTAAAACCTTTTAGAATATCAATACTTTGACATAAAAAAAAAAAAACACAGCATTCATATACGAACGAAAATAATCAGTCCTTGGGCCCTGCACCCCATGGGAGACCAGAATAAGCACCTGGCTCCTTCCATCGGATCAGCGCGGTGCGCCGGCCGCAGGGCACCAGCCGTGGCGGCCATTAGAGGGTGAACCAACGGCAAAGGAAGACCTTTCTTTCTGTCTCTCTCTCACTGTCTATAACTCTACCTGTCAAATAAATAAATAAATAAATAAAAAGAAAATAATCAAGATTTTCTGAAGAGATGATTCCATCGGATTCAGTTAAATTACTCATCCAGTATATTTTCTACCAGGTAATAGATACTAGGTGTCTTGAATTATTTATAATTGAGGACTCATCCCTCCATGCATTTCTAAAGCAATTAGCTGAGAAAGAGCCTTGATTAGTCTAAACATTTGAAACATTAGTTAATATTTGCTGTAGAGCAGATTATGTAAGTATATACATATAAGATTAGAATCAGAGCACAAAGAAAAGTTGCCACCAAAAGTCATAGACTCACAGATTTAGAAATTAGAATTTCATAATACATTTTGAAAAGTTTTTTTTTTTTTTTGACAGGAAGAGTTAGACAGTGAAAGAGAGAGAGAGAGAGAGACAGAAAAAAAGGTTGGTTCACCCCCCTAAATGGCTGCTATGGCCAGCGCGCTGCGCCCATCCAAAGCCAAGAGACAGGTGCTTCCTCCTGGTCTCCCATGCGGGTGCAGGGCCCAAGTACCTGGGTCATCCTCCACCACCTCCCTGGGCCACAGCAGAGAGCTGGACTAGAAGAGAAGCAACCGGGACATAAAGCTTTATTAGTTTTTATGAGACTACAATTAGGTTGGTGACTGACTCTTAAATGTTATGTGATATTTAAGAAGTTGATTAATATTTCTGAGATTCAAATTAGATACCTACCAATAGAGACAAGACAGAATTTCATCTATGTTGACATAGAATTAATTTTCTCAGCCCTATAATCACTGACACATATATATATACACACACACTGAAATTTGATAAATACTTCTGTAAGATAATTCAGTCATTTCATTTTTTCTCCCATTTACAAGTATCCGCAAATATAAACTCAATATACTAGTTCCCATGAATTCTCTTAGTTACTCTTACTGCAGAAAGACCAATTCATCATTTGATTGGTTGTCTCTTAAAGTTTGAAGATAGCCAATAGCAATAATAAGACCCATAAACTTCAATTGATTTGACTGGTGCATACAGCAATCCTGGATCCTAATGAACATCATTTTTAAAAACTAAGGGAGTGAGTAATTTGCCTGTATAGAAGCCCAAGAATCTCTTGTTCATTCATTTTTTTTTTTACTTGGTTTAACCCAGTGTCTATCAGACAATCTGTAGAAATATTTGCAGAGAGAAAGAGAGGCGGGGGGGAGGGGGTTTAGACCCATCATCCGGAATGGGAAACGAAAGTTGAGGGGAGAGCACTCTGCCCTCACATGAGCTGGGAAATAGCAGAAAGGCATATCAAATTTGTTCTTGATTAATATCCAAAGATGCTGCAGGACGCCTGGCTGTAGACAATACATGAAAAATGAGTTGACTAGGCACAAGATGAGATGAGGTCACAAATGTCTTGCACAAAAAGAACAAAGATCATTAATCACAGAAAGCATGCTTGAATTAAACTAAATCATACTCAGGGCATGCATAATTATACTTTGCAAGTGAGTTTCAACTATTCATTGGAATAAAATGACTTTGAATAGGGAAGGTTCAGATTGGTTGAAAAAATTCTAAATAAGATGCATTTATTTTTGACAGGCAGAGTTAGACAGTGAGAGAGAGAGACAGAGAGAAAGGTCTTCCTTTTTCTGTTGGTTCACCCTCCAAGTGGCTGGCCCATTGTGGCTGGCACACTGCACCAAGCCAAAAGCCAGGAGCCAGGTGCCCAAGCACTTGGGCCATCCTCCACTGCACTCCGCGGCCACAGCAGAGAGCTGGACTGGAAGAGGAGCAACCAGGACAGAATCCGGCACCTCAACCGGGACTAGAACCCGGTGTGCCGGCGCCACAGGCGGTGGATTAGCCTAGTGAGCCACCGCGCCGGCCAAGATGCATGTTACCACTATATCAGCTGCGGAAGCAGACATATTCTGAGTTGCAGCACTTATGAAACATCGTAAAAGTTCAAGATATGTGAAGAGAGTAATTCAGAAGTGGAATTGCCTGAGCCGTTCTCTACATTCAGCCCTCTTAGGAGATGGAGGATCTTGTTTGAAATAAAACAAGTTTCAAAAGATCTAAACTTAAAGACAAAATAATGTTTGCAAAATGGTGACGAGTATTTATAAAGCACAAAAAAAAATAAAATGGGAAAAAGAAGACAAATGAGCGTACTTTAAGAAAACTGAAACAGCATTTAGCAGATGAGGATACCTATTATGGGAGTACCAGAAGAAGAGGAGATAAAGGGACAAAAAATGTTCAATAGACTGCTGGCAGAAACTTCACAGATTTTGCTTAACGTACATATGCTAAGATTTCAACTAATTATTATTAAAAAATTGAAAGATACACAGAGATATAATATTCAGTGAGAATACAAAAATGAGGGAAATCCTTAAAAAGATAAGATACAAACATAACATATGTACAAAGGAAACCCAATAACGCCATCAGAAACAGCAGAGAGCATAGGGCTGAGGGGCAACACATTTGAAAATTGAAAAACAAAAATACACAAATAATATTCAATCCAGGCAAGCATCCTTTAAAAATGAGGCAAAAGCTTCTATTACCTTGGAAATCATTTCTCTCATTTTTACAGGAATTTCAAATCTGAAGAAAGTAACTCAAAAGATAATTGTGGAAGGGAAAATCACCCTCGCAGAATCTGGGGACAGGCAAATAGGTGTAATCATAGCACAGACATCCTTATCTTCAGCAGAAGCGAATGGACCTTAATGGAGGAGGAATGTTGGGTAGTAATTTTGAAAAATTGTTAGAGGATAACTGTAGATTGGAGTAAGAATAAGAAGTTCCTAAGGCCTAGAGAAGTATAAGGGGTTCATTGATTCATTTGCTTCAAGAGAGCACAACAGTATTCCCCAGAGTCAAGCTGTGCAAATCCACTTGTGGTTGTAGCAGAGAGAAGGAAATTATCCATTCTGAAATGTCCCCATGATAGGTTCCACAACAAGGGCCTACTCTGTAGGAGGTAAGGATTTACTGAAGCCACATTCCAAATACAAGGTAAGTACGTGTAACCAACTTCAGCCCTCACTAACTTGTCTACCAAAGGAGGGCAGGCAAAAAAAAACAAAAAAACAAAAAAACAAAAAACAAAAAAAAACAAAAAAACAAAACTGATGCTTGAGAAGTTTATGCTCCCAAGACACATACCCACTGTAAGACAGACTTAATCATCTTACATTTATAGTACTCATCCCATCCTCTGTACCTTAGCACTTAGCATCTTCAGTGCTACAGTAAAATAACAGTGGATTAGGAGAGAAAGTTCCAAGACTCTGACTCTATTTAAGAAGGAGGTGAAAGCAAAGACACTAGAGGAAGTTGAAGACATCCATACATATATTTACAGCAAGTGTTAAGCACAGCTCAACTAGAGTAATATTAGTTTACAATATAGAGGCCTTCAAATCAATTCTTTACACCAAATACATCACATCTGGTTTTCAACAAAAATTTCAAGGCGAGAAGAAAAGACAAGCAATACACAGTCTAATGAGATAAAGTGACATCATAACTGGATTTAGAAACAACACAGATGTTGGAATAATCAGTCTGTAGATAATATGTCAAGGCTTGAAAGAAAGTCAGGAAACATCCAAGAGCAGATGGGCAATATGAACATAGATGTGAAAACTCTAGGAAAAATCAAGAGGAAATGCTAGAATCAAGAAAATACTGTAACCAAAATGAAAAATGCCTTTAGTGAGCTTTACAGTAGACTAAACACCCCTGAGAAAATAACCAGTAAGACTGAATATATGACAACAGAAACATGAAACTGAAAATTAAAACAAAGAATTAAAAAAGAAAATATTTAATAATTTTGGAACAATTTTTAATGGTCTAACATATGTGTAATTGATATGCCAGAGGAAAAGTAGAGGAGAACACAGTAGAAAATAATTTAAAGTAGTAAAAGCTAATTTTCTAAAATTAATAATAAATGAGAAACAACAGATTCAGAAAGAACACTACCAGATATGTATGTATATATATATATATACACACACACACATATATATATATAGATATATATAGAGAGAGCTCTTTAATTCACTAGTTCATAGGCAAAATGCCTCTAGCAGTACAGCAGTCAAGTCTGGGTCAGTTGAAGCCAGAAGCTCAGAACCCAACACAGGTCTCCCATACAGATGGCAAGGATGGAAGTACTTGAGCAGTCATTGGCTGCCTCCCAAGTTGCATCAGCAGGAAACTGGAATCAGGAGCTGAGCCAGGACTTGAACCAACCACTCTGGTCAGGGATGTAGACATCCTCAGCAGCATCTTAACCACTGCACCAAAGGCCCATCTCAGGGTCTGTTTTTGTTGTTGTTGTTTGTTTTTTAAATAATCTACTTTGCTCAATGGATTGCAATCATTTGTCACTTTGCATCTCAGTTTGAAAATATCTCCTTGTTCCAAAAAGAATAATCCAGTATAAAAACAAGGGCTCTGAATGGAGAATTAATAATGCAGCAAGTTAGCACATCCATTGTGAGTCTGCAGACTGTGTATGGATAGTTCACTTGGCTTCTCTGATGATGATTTAGTTCCCCAACTTAGGTTCCAAATCTAGTTTCCCTAACTTGGCAGACAGGGAGATATTTCTAACATATTCTGGCCAATGTTATCATTGTTTAATTGCAGGCAAGTATCCTATTTACTCATCAAAACTTTTCTTAAGGAAGGACTACATTTCACAAAATATATTTAGAAAATTGATTATTTATGTTTTTGTGATTAGGCTGGTAGGTTAAAATTATGTAGATTTCATTTCTGTAAGAATAAGATTTTTTATTGAATTCTATATGCTGATGAGCCTTGCACTTTGCCAATAAAGGAATATATTATGTATTGTTTTCTGCACATAATTTCCATTTTATCAATGACTATCACTTGGCAAGGACATCTGTTTTTAAGTATTTGCATATTCACAAATTCATTTAATATTTATAATTGAAAAAGGCACTATTATGGTTATTAGAAAACTGATGAAACAGTAGATAAGAAAATCTAGTTAATTTGCCAAATTCCATGTATCTTTGAATTGACAGGTTTCAATGCAAAACCTGATCTGATTTAAGACCCAACAGATTAAAACCATACTGATTACATGTGATACTTCTTGAACTCCAACCTCTAGCTGCCAAGGGTTCCTTTTTTGTCTCTCCCAAGCCCATTATTTTATTCTGGCCACAAATGGTGCACTGATGTTCAGCCTAGCCATGGTTGCTCTTTTGCCAGGACAACGTGGAAGTATCCCATTAAGCACAGATTCTACCCCTTAAATCAATTCCCTACCTCACTCTCTAAGAAGACTCTTCTTAGCTAGGCAGTGAGATTTCATATTAATCATGTTTTCTAATTATTTATTTATTAGAACAAGGAAGCTAAACACCTGGCAACATTTACATTTGTAATTAGGGAAACAGTATCACTCCAGCAGAAGTCTGATTTCATTACTTGTTTTTGCCTTATAAAACCAACTTGGCTCAGTGGTGAAGAAAGGTATGTTAATGTAAATGATGATAAAATGTTAGAAATAATCCTCAGATTTTCTGTATCTTGAGCATATTTGTACATTTAAAACTCAAGAGGGAAGTTTTAGTGGGGAATAATGAACATACTTATATAGTGGGTCCATTCTTTCACTTAGTCTATAAACTTTTTTGAAATTTCCTATTTACATAAGGTGAAAAAATGTCAAGTATTTCACATACACAGTTATAGTAACATAGTGATACTTTCCATCTTATTCTTCCTCTCACTCATGCTCCCACCCTGCCCCCTCCTTCCTTTCTTATTCTTTTAACTTTTACAATGAGATACTTTCAGTGTAATTTATAACCATAAGCTTAACCCCACACTAAGGAAAGAATTCAACAAATAGGAAGAAGCAAAAACAAAACAACAACAACAACAAAAAAAACACTGTTCCTCAACAATAAGACAAGGGCTGTAAACAGTGAAGCCACAGTGACTGGTACAATGGCATAATGTTAATATCATAGTATAATAGGGCTCTGTGTGCAGATTGAGACCTGTACATCTGGATTCTTGAAAATAAACTGTGGGCCCAGCACCGTGGTTTAGCTGGTAAAACCACCACCTGCAGCACCAGCATCCCATATGGGCACTGGTTCGAATCCCAACTGCTTTATATCCAATCCAGATGCCTGCTAATGCACCTGGGAAAGCACCAGAAGATGGTCCAAGTACTTAGGCCCCTGCATCTACCTGGGATACTCGGAGGAAGCTCCTGGCTCCTGGCTTCGAATCTGCACAGCCCCAGCCATTGCTGCCTTTTGGGGAGTGAACCAGCAAATGGAAGATCTCTCTCTCTCTCTCTCTATCTCTCTCTCTTTCTCTCTCTGCCTCTGCCTCTGCCTCTCTGTAACCATGCCCCTCAAATAACTAAATAAATCTTTAAAGAAAAAAATTGTAATTAACTACCTTCCAAAGGCAAGAATGACATTTAGGATCATCTGTTATCAATGTATGTGTCACTAAACAGTCAGGGACTCCATATCCTTACTCTACCACAGGAATAATACCTACATCATAGCTGTTTTTGAAGCTTGAACATATATAAGCACAGTACCTAGCTTAGGCACGAGTCATACACAAATTGGTCTTCTGTTTGCTCTTCACATAGGCATAGTGGGCACAGAAATAAAGAGATAGTTCAAGCTCACAGGCTTTCAAGCTTGTAGAAATGGGTCGCAAAAATAAACTTTGATAACAAAAAAGTAAAGTGCAAACTGACTAGCATCACAAAAAATAAAATATCTCTGAATAAAAAGTAATCAGGGGTATGCACATAGAAGGCTATATTATCAAGTTTTCAAAATATATAGTATTAAGAGAAAGGAGAGGGAAATAGTTTAAAATTTAGATAATTAATGGCTTTGAAATGAGCTTTGCATGGCTGAAATCTATACTGGAGCCAAAATTATATTATTGGCAGCCAAGAGTCATGCTTCATCACATTTAATTCAGACATAGTCTACTTTGTGGGAGGGCAACTGAGACAGAAGAGGAGAAAGCCAACTGGAATACCACAGATTTGTAATTTCTCAGATGAGGCCAAGGTCTCCAGCATTCTGGATTCACTTTCCAAACCACAAACTCCCCAAAACAACATTTCCTTCCTTTGGAAGAAAATGTCAAGCTTCCTGGAACGATCAGTTTCAACTGCATCAGATAATAAAATTAAACTATCCTGCTGGAAGGATTTTGGGTGCAAGATGATGATCTAAATAAAAGCAGTGAATAGGAAATAAACATAGATACAGACATACAGAAGCCTCCCTATACTGTTGGGTTACATACTCTCAGATATGGCCCTGTGTACAAATTAAGATTTGTACATATGAGCTCCTTAAAGCTAACATGTGGTAAATTACCTTCCAAAGAATGGATAACATTTAGGAACATTTCTAAAACGACTGGCAAATCCATCCTATAAGAAGCATGTACAAAAGATAGCAACAACAACAAAAGGATAGTCAGAAATCACAGCATTACACCACAGCTTAATCCCTGATAATGTTAACCTATGATTTTATGAGGTATGAAATATAATGCTAGGCATACAATAAATTGTAATAAAAATATTTACATGTATGGCATAACAGCAACCTATGAATATATTAAAGACATTTCATGGGTTTCAATTTTCTCCCCTGTATAAGAATCAATGGAACACTGATTTGGAAACAACACTAGGTCATTATTTATCCATGTTTGATCCCTGGGGAAAAAAGGATATAAATAAATCTTACCTGTATGGAATGGAAAGTAAGAAAATTTATTTCTAGAGAGCAACAAGACTGGAATAAAGACACTCTTGAAAGAAATACCAGGCAGCTGAATTGTTCACCTGGTGGGGTTTCAATTGCCCTGTATGGGAAGAGCTAGATACCTGCATGGAGAACAGATGTTAACACTTTCACTTAATGTGGTAGCAGGAAGTTGGTAACAACAAAAATTCTGTGTTATCTCTAATGATGTGGTTTTCACTGTTTAGTAACTTCTCAAATCTGTGTATACCTGGAGGAGACAAGAGCACTTACTCGTTTTTGTTTGTTTGTTTTCTTTTCATTGCCATATCCACATACCACATCAACTTTATAGGATTCAGGGTATTCATTTATATCAATAGAGGAATGCCTCAAAATACTGGCCTCCCTGCAAACACTAGCTGAATTTCTGCAGTTACAACCTTCATTTCTCGATGTTACTCCATCCAAGCCATTGTGTGAAAATCTGTCTCCAATACTGCATGACTTCCATGTGTTTACATTCTAGAACTGCCTTCAGCTTTACCCAGAATAAGAGATACGACCTCTTCAAGTTTAACCCCTACTGTGTTCTCTAAGAACATTACTTCTTGGGCAAGCTTCAGGCACAGCATTCCTGAAACTGCCTGGTACACTTGCATCCAATATCAGATTACCTGTGTTCATGTTCCAGCTCTCCTGATTTCAGTTTCCTCTTGATTCACACCCCGGGAGGCAGATACTGGCTCAAATCGTGGGGTCCCTGTTACTCACACAAGAGACCTGGATTGAGTTTCCAGCTCTGCATTTGGGCCCTAGAGGCCTAGTCTTAGGCACGGTGGGCATTTGGATAGTGAATCAGCAGACCAGATACCTATGTCTGTGTGTCCTCCTCTGTCTCTACATTCCAAATATAATAAATATATATTTTAAAAGGAACATTATTTCCATTTTTATAATAATTGTGATGAGTACTTATCAATTCTAACATCCTTCCTAATAAAGTCATACTTAATAGTCATTAATCCTATCTTTTTCAAACTATCTTATCAAAATAATGAAAATAAATATGCTAACAATAGTAGTTATAATTTTTCAAATCATTTATTATTGCAGGAAATGTACTCAGTATTTTAACATATGTTGTCTTTTCAATGCTGTTCAAAGATGTGGAACTAAAGGACAGAATGAGTACATAAATCTGCCACAACTCCAGAAAGAGACTGAAGTGTATTTAAGAGACAAAGAAGTTGTTCTAAGAAATTCATAGCTGGCTGGCTCCATAGCTTACTTGGCTAATCCTCCGCCTTTGGCACTGGTACCCCGGGATCTAGTCCGGTTGGGGTGCCGGGTTCTCTCCAGGTTGCTCCTCTTCCAATCCAGCTTTCTGCTGTGGCCTGGGAAGGCAGTGGACGATGGCCCAAGTGCTTGGGCCCTGCACCCACGTGGGAGATCAGGAGGAGGCTCCTGGCTTCTGGCTTCAGATCGGCACAGCGCGCTGGCCATAGTGGCCATTTTGGGGGTGAACCAATGGAGGGAGGACCTTTCTCCCTCTGTCTCTCTCTTTCTCACTGTCTAACTCTGCAAGTCAAAAAAAAAAAAAAAATTCATAGCCAGTTTCCCTCAAGAAGTAGCAAGCCCAGACCCTGATGGCAGATTTCCTATCTTTAAGCTTTGGCTCTATAAAATAAAACTTATTTATGCCTTGGTTGCCATACGTTTAAAATAAAGTCGCTAGCTGTCCCTACCCCATGGAGTGCTTGTGAGTGTAAAATAACGAACGTGCAAAGCGCTGAGAATGAGTAGTATCTGTAAGGTGCATTGGCCATTACTAACAGTGACATCATGTTAGGGATTGTAGCTAAGAGTTTGGTGTTTCACTTGATAAGCTGGAAGAGTCTGTGAATTTAGGAGGAGGAAAATCTCTTCACTTTTTAGCTTAAGACTCGGGCTTCAGTGAAATCTGAAGTTTTGCATATTAAGACTTTTTTTTAACACTAAATATCTGTGGGAAAACCAAGAAGAACTTCGAGGAGAACAAAGACTATAATCACTTTCTCTAGGTCTGTTTCTCCTGTCTTGCAAATTGCTGGACCTTTGCTCCATGGAGAAACTGCCCTTTCCTGCAGGATGCTGATGGTGCAATACCTGGTTTTCTATGTCTCTTCATTCTAAGAGTGAGTTGATCCAATGGTGACAGTCCTTGAACTGTAGTGTAAGGAAACTTTGAAAGGTAGGAGTTTGGAGAGCCACTGTATCTCCGGCAATGAGATCAGCATTCTAAAGAGCTGACTTCCAGCAAAAAGCTTCGGGAAGATGAGAAGAAAATGATGGATTAGCATCAGACTTCATTGTGCACACTTAATTTCTCTGAATTTCCAATAAACCAAGTTAATACAATTCTTTTGGCTGTATACAGGGAAAAGCTGGCCATTGTCAGCTCCAATGGCAGCTGCCAAACTTGAAAACAGATAAGTGTATAATTGAAATATTCAAATTAATAAAACATAATATAGGGGTCGGCGCTGAGTATAAAAGTTTAAGCTTCTGCCTGCAGCATTGGGTATCTCATATGGGTGCCAGTTTGAGTACCGGCTGATTTACTTCCAATCCAGCTCCCTACTGATGCACCTGGGAAAGCAATGGAAGGTGGCACCCATGTGGGAGATCAGGAAAAAGCTCCTGCCTCTGGCTTTGGATTGGCCCAGTGCCAGCCATTGCTGCCATTTGGGGAGTGAACCAGTGGATGGAAGATTTCTTTATCTTTCTCCTCCTCTCTCTCTATCACTGCCTTTCAAATATAAATAAATATTTTTTAAAAAGAAGATGAGGAACAATATCAATAGTATAATCAGAATATATGAGATATATATGTATGTGTTTATGTTTGCATGCAATCTTCCATGTACTGGTTCACTCCCCAGATGGACACAATAGCCAAGGCTGGCCCTGGCTGAAACCAGGAGCCAGGAGTTTCTTTCAGGTCTCCTATGTGGGTGGAAGGGGCCCAAATACTTGGGTCATCTTCCTCTGCTTTTCGCAGGCACATGAGCCGGGAGCTGGATGGGAAGTAGAGCAATTGGGACCCAAATCAGTGCCCATATGGGATATTGGCATTGCAGGTGGTGGCTTTACTTGCTATATAACAACACTGGACCCACAATTTTTTAAAATATTTTTATTTATTTGAAAAAGAGGAAATGCGAGAGAGAGAAAGATATTGGTCTTCTATTTGCCAATTTACTCCCCAAAAGTCCTCCATAGCCCATCAGAGGCCAGATTAAAGCCAGAACACTGAAACTCTATCCAGGTCCCCCACATGGATGCAAGGGCCCAAGGACTTGGCTATCTTCTGCTGCTTTCTGAGGCACATTAGCAGGGAGTTGGATCCGAAGTGGAGCAGTCAGGACTTGAACCAGCACTCCATTTTGGTATGCTAGCGTGATGGAAAGCAGCTTAATATGCTGTGCCACAGTGATGGCCCCATGCAATATTATTCACAATAGCTAAGGTATAGAATTAATCTAGGTACCCATGGATAGATGAAAGGGTACACAAATCTGGTACATATACAATATTTTAGAGCCATAAAAAAGAATTTAATCCTGACATTTGCAGGTAAATGGAAGGAATTGGAAATCCCTATATTAAGTGAAATAAGCCAGATAGAGAAAGACAAATGCCCATTTTTTCCTCTCTCATATGTAGACGTTTAAAAAAATAGTTTTTCTGAACTTAAAGTCACGATCACTATGGTATGAGCAAGGCAAGGGACGGAGTACACAGAGGTCAGATAACAAGCAACAAAACACAAACAGAAGAAACACATTCTACTGTTCCACGAAACAGCAGGATGTGTGTAGTTCACAAATCATTCATAATATAATGTCTAAGGGACTGGAGGAGAGGAGCTCGTAGGCTCCAAGGCTGTGGTAAGGATAAGAAGACTGGATGCCAGGCCTCACTGGTTTATGCTGTGCATATCTATAGAAATAATGTTCAATAGCTCACAAAAATGTACCATATTACATTTTGATCAAAAATCTTAAAGAGAAAAGTAATAAAATTGTCTTAAAAAATTGAACTCTCATGAGAGAATGATCCCATTCCTCATTCACATGTGAACAAAACAGAGACGGATTCAAGTTGCAAAATTTACCCCATATCCTGTCAATCGTAAGAACAGCTTTGGGATTTGAAACCCGGCCTCTGAAGTTCCAAAGCCGCTTTTATTTATTTTCTTCTTTGTTCTATTTTATGTATTTACTTGCTTCGAGATAATATGTTTTAAATTTACATTTAGTCAAAGGCTCCATGCTCCACTAATTCAATAGTTCAAAAAATAAAAAGACCTTAGTTCAGTGGGAATATAAGCAAAGGTTACAGTAGTGTTATCAAGACAACTGATGACTTTATTTATGACATTTTTAATAGTTCAGACTTCAGAGCAGGCTCTCAGGAAAGGTGCATGAGTTTATGAATAACTTTGCGACTACAGAACCCTGGAGAACATAGAAGATTATGTGATGGAATGCGAACATCTATGGATTGGATGTTATATATCTGGATTCTTTGTGGTGTTGTTCATACACATTCACACAACCATGTACACACTCTTACAAATTCATGTACAAGCTACGTTTCCACTTTTGGTAAAGCCAGGATAATCTCTCATTATCATTGACTCATGGTTTCAGCAGAATCACTTTGACATTGTTTTTAATGAGGATAATTAATTATAGCTGCCACCTATCTTCCTGCCTTAACACAATGTGTTTATTTCTCATTTAAGATCTACTCAATGGTAAAGGAAGTAGAAAATGTGGTTTCACATAGTGTTTGATGAGCAGTAGCTTTTTCAGTCACAGTCATCAAAGAATCTTTCCAATTCAGTTCTGGAACTATCTCATCTCTCATCAAACAAACAGAAGAGAAGCTACACCTGCAACCCTCTTCAATGGCAATCCACAAAGGACATAGTAAATCAGGAAATATCTTACATGACTTCCACCTCAAAAGATTGCATAAAGGAAGGTATTTGAAACTTACATTTATGTCCAATGGTTATTAAGATATGAGAAAATAATTCTTAAATATTGATGGTGAAAATGCAAATGGATACAATTTTTTGAACAACAGAATGGACTATTGGAAATAGGTATAATTGTGCAAATTTGGGTTCAGGAAATTCAGTTTGCTAACATTTCTCTTTAAGTAGCTTTAAGATAAACGTATGAACACATGCAAGAGTGAGCATGAGAAAATGTTCATAGTGTCAATGTTTATATACATAGAAAGTTGGGGCTGGTGCTGCAGCAAAGTGGGTTAACGCCATGGCCTGAAGCACTGGCATCCCATATGGACGCCAGTTCGAGACCTGGCTGCTCCACTTCCGATCCAGCTCTCTACTATGGCCTGGGAAAGCAGTAGAAGATGGCCCAAGTCCTTGGACCCTGCATCCACGTGGGAGACCCGGAAGAAGCTCCTGGCTCCTGGCTTCAGATCAGCGCAGCTCCAGCCATTGCAGCCAATTGGGGAATGAGCCATCAGATGGAAGACCTCTCTCTTTCTCTGACTCTGTTCTCTCTCTATGTAACTCTGACTTTCAAATAAATAAATAAATCTTAAAAAAGTTACTTATTTGTTTACTAATTGGAAATTGATATTCATTATAGTGCATCCATAAATTCTAACCATTTTAACAAGATAATATATGTATGGAAGAATTGACAGATAAATAGATGCAAAGATACTTCTTACATGTGTACATATATATACAAATGGATTATAGATATGTCTAAAATATATTTTTCACAAACTGTTAAAAAAGGATTGATTCAATCTTTCAGTTGAATATTGCTAGGGAAAGGGAAGATCAGCTAATATTTATGGATCATCTATGATTCACCAGGGACATATTCACTCCATACAGTAATTGTGATGTAAGTGTTAAAATACGTAATTTACAGATGAAGATAAGACTTCAAGTCAGAGAGCCTGAAAGTGGCACACTTGGGATTGCAACCCAGGTCGATCTGATTCCAAATCTGATGTTCTTTCTACTGCATCAAGCTGCTTCCACAGCAGTTGAAACTTGTCTGCATCTGTTCTGTACTTGTTTGCATTTTTCCATTTGAAAGCAATAGCTACCCCCTGTCCCACCATGCTCAGCAATACTTTGATTCTCCCTCCTATTGCTGAGGCAGATACCCTCACCTCGCTGGCATTCACAAGCAACTCTGCAGAGCACTGAGCATCTGGCAATCCACCCAGCCAGAGTGACTGGGAAGCACAGAAAATTCCTTTGAGAACAGGCAACATCTGTTTGATAGGCAATGAAAAATAAACCCATAATAAACTCATTTTAGGAGCAAAAACGGCTTCTTGAAGTGCTGATCATTCATTTTATGTGAGTATAGTAATGCTGGCCTACTTGACAAGCAGAAAAACAGCATGTCCAGAAGCAAATGATCACAGCCGGAGGGTGAGGTTGCTCACACCGGGATGGCATGCAGGCAACGGCAGGTGAGGAAGCATTTAGAAAGATTACACAGGAAAGCTTGCACCACCTGTGGCTGGATCCTGGCACGGAGAAGTGACCCAGGTGGTTGGGCAGCCCACCTACGTGTCAGAAATGAGTTTCCATTCAGTAGCAGTGACTTCTGCACTATTCTTGACTGCCAAATGACTATCCATTCATCCATTCATCAAAACAATTCCTCCTATACTCACCACTTATTGTTTCCATTATTCAAGTATTGATTGCATATTCTGGTGAAAACATCTTTTTATTACCAAATATCTTTTGTAGATATTATAGTTGTTATATTAAAATATAATTATTATATTTAAATATAGAGAAGCTTGAAAGTGAGAGTTTGTGATGGTTGATTAGCATTTATTGAGTATGGGAGTCATAAGATATAATTGAATATATAAAAGTGAAGTAAAGAAGTTTGGAAAATAATTGGAGGCCAAAATGATCTTAGGAATAATTACATTGGTTACTGGTCTACTGAGTATAATTATAATTGTGGACTTAGAAAAGTGGAGAAAGATTTCAATCTCCTTTTTTCTGGATTTAGTGAAAGATCTATTTGATGATTCTCTCAGAAAAAAGTCTTTATGTATTCTATGGATGACAGAACAGAACCTCTGCTAAAAGTTGTCCATGGGGCCGGCGCTGTGGCATAGCAGGTAAAGCCGCAGCCTGCAGTGCCAGCATCCCATATGGGCGCCTGTTTGAGACCTGGCTGCTCCTCTTCTGATCCAGCTATGGCCTGGGAAAGCAGTGGAAGATGGCCCAAGTCCTTGGGTCCCTGCACCCACATGGGAGACCTGGAAAAAGCTCCTGGTTCCTGGCTTTTAGATTGGCAAAGCTCCGGCTGTTGCGACCAATTGTGGAGTGAACCTGTGGATAGAAGACCTTTATCTCTTTTTCTTCCTCCCCTCCCCTCTCTTTGTAACTCTGACTATCAAATAAATAAATAAATCTTAAAAAAAATATAAAGTTGTCCATGGTTGAGCCCATTATGGAAGGCAAGTAAGTTCCCAGCGTCATTATTGTTCTGTTGTTACGTTCCATCAGATAAACCTAGTGTTATGCTCTAACCTCTCACATGTTTGCTACCTGAATAGAAAAGTCTAAGTTAGAAACAATACTATATACAAGAGTATGAGTGAGAGAGAGTTTGTAAGACATATTAGGTCATGATCATGATAAGCAGATACGATTTCTTAAAATTAGTGAATCCATGAAAACTGAGTTACAACAATGCGAGGCAACCAGCACCTTTTTTTTAGGTCATTTCAAACTCAAAGTTTATAAAATATTGTATCATTTGTCTACAATATTTGTCTTTCTAAAACTAAGTAACTTTCTTTTTAAAAAAAATTATTTATTTTAAAAGAGTTACACAGAGAGAGGAAGAAACAGAGGGACATCTTCCATCCATTGATTCACTCCACAGATGGCCACAATGGCCAATATTGGGTCAAGTCAAAGCCAAGCTTCTTCTGGGTCCCCCAAGTGAGTAGTAGGGCCCAGGTATTTCGGTCATCATTCATTGCTTTCCCAGGCTGTTAACAGAGAGCTGGATCGGAAGTGAAGCAGCCAGGACATGACCAGTGCCCATTTGGGATGCTGGTGTCACAGGCAGCAGCTTTACCTGCTACACCACATGCCAGCTCCAGTAATTTCTTTTGTAGTAAAAATAACCCTAAGTCACTTGCCTGTACTTGGGAGCCTTTGAAATTCTAAACTGGCTAGATCTGGCTCCCTGCCATCTTCCCATCTATCTCAGGGATGCAGGGGTCCAAAAAGCCAAGCTTTCTCTACTCGCTAATTCCTTCTGTTCGGTAAGCCTTGGGTAAGCAAAGTCAACTGGGTCCATCACACCTGCTTAAAACAGCCAGGTGTAGGCATTGTTACTGTTATATATGTAAGGAGTAGCACAGATACAGGTCCAGTCCTTTGCCCATTCTCCCAGCATCAGGAAAATACTCCCACCCTTGAAGTTACTCACTTCAAGGCATGCCCATTGGAGCCAATACTGGTAGCTTTCATGATGCACATAACTCTTTGCTACTTCTACACCCCTCCGTAAGTTAAAATCATAATCTATAAGATATATATAACATTTTGCTGGTATGATGGTGGTAGGTATTAAATGAGATGGTATTTACAAAGAACTCAAAAGAGTGAAGGATGCATACTAATTATTCAGGAAACAGTAGCTATTATGCCTGTAATCATGACTGATTATTTTCCCTGGGCATGTTTCCTCATTAGTTAAATTTGAATAATGATACAAGGTTGGAGTGAACAATAAATGATTAGGCATTCCAAATGACAGCATTATTCAACCTAGCTTCAAAGAGATAGAAATGGAAATACATTGTTTATCTTAGATACATTACTAAAGTAATATATAATCAAAAGGCAATGGACATTTAGTTAAATTCTTGTCGCAACAGAAATTCTAACATGAAGTTCAACAGCTAGATTGTGGCAGGTGCAAAATAAAAGATGATCCACATCTTCATATTGAAGAAAGATTTTATAAAAAGAAAAATAGCAGTAATTTTAAGTCTCAAATAGTTGCTCAACAGTTCTGAGGTTCAATTTAGGGTGAGTTGCAAAAAATAGCCTCTCTGCCAAAAACAATACTCGCTTTTGTAGACTGACAAAGGTCAGAAATACAGTCTACTGATTGGATTGTGCTGGTGGTCCCTCATTCCATGTTTAGAGATGGTGACATGCTGTTTCTTATGTCAGTGTCCAGCCTGGACTGCTGTCCTTCTCATTTCCCTCTATTCAACATCTTCACACTCTTTCTGTCATCTCTAACTATCTCATTAATATGACTACTCTGTATATTTCCATCTGCCTTTCTGTATTATCCTTCAGTCACTTTCCAATAACACTTGCCATATTTAACTTAATCAAATCTAATTTGATTTTTACAAATTTTAGTCAAAAGGCTAAAAAGTGTCCATTTTCTTCCATTAGATGGTAATATCTTTGAAAGACATACACTAATGCCTTACCTAGCTTTTTATGTTTCGTTGCATGTTTCATTTCCCTGCTACTAGTATATTTTATATTTACTCTATTATTTGCATCTAACCAAAAAGTTTGGTTTCACATTAGCAATGTGTTTGTCTCTGTGTTCTCTATATTTCTAAAATCTAATCATTTTCATGGCATATTGTAAGCATTAACTACATATTTGCAGATTGCATGAATGAAGGGCCCATGTTTAGAGAAATTACCATAATGGCCTGGTTATGCTAGTCATTTAGAAAAGTTATGTTGAATTTGACATTGGAAGTAAACTATGATGCAATAAGATTATCCTTGAGAGCTATGTGGTTTGCACTGACAATATTAGTGCAATATTAGTTGTCAGTGAGAGGAATCAGATGTAGGCAAAGCTCAGGGATGGTGAAAGATGTTAAAATAATAACCTACTGCAAAGTCAAGGAGGCTTAGAAGAGCAAGGTGTGACTAATGCATAACAAATCATACAAGATGAGGATGAAGTTCCCGGAAATTGGGAAATGCAGAGGCAGTGAGAAAGTGCAAGGGCTGCTGTGCCCCACTAACAAGTCTGCACATAAAACTGCAAAAACATGGATCCATAACAGATCTTGATCAATCATACAGAGGATTTACTTAAATCCTAATCAGAAAGTTGGCTGTGATTGGTCTGTGCATCTCTGTGATGAGCAAACTCAGCCTCTCTGAGCTCTGTACTGAGAAGGCAGCTTAAGGGGAGGTGCTCACTAAGCAGAGCAGATGTTTCAGGGGTGCTTGTGGAATACTGCGAAGTAAGTGACAGAAGGCAGGGCTTCGGAATGACCTTGAAATGAGCCAAACATATCACTGCTTTCTGGGTGTTCAGGATCACCTAACCATTACCTAGTAATGTTGTATATTCACAGTAAGGGAAAAATAATATTCTTATATTTTGTTCAGCTCCTGTGCTTCAGAGACAAAAATCATAAATGAAGTCCTCTGTAATTCCAATACGACTCATTCAAGATTGCTAGAATCTTTCATCTTGTAATGGTATTAAAAGTAGGATATTATAAATAGGATTTTCTTGAACAAATGGATCTGAAATACTTTGTTATTACTCAGCCATCATTGACTAAAAGAGATAATTATAGCAGTTCCCAATTCAACTCAGTTCCATATACCCTTCTTACAAGCTCAGACTTGTTTATTATTGTGAAAGATGCGTGAAGATGGTTGATACATAGTTGTATATGTAGTTTTTAGGTTTATATTAATGCATTTATGACTATACCATAGTTTACTTATAAATAATATATAATGTATTATATTACATATACATTATAAATATTATTCATTCTTTAAAGTATGTATTTGTATTAATACTTGTAATAGGGGCCAGCACAGTGGCGCAGCAGGTTAACGCCCTGGCCTGAAGCACTGGCATCCCATATGGGTGCCGGTTTGAGACCTGGCTGCTCCGCTTCCTATCCAGCTCTCTGCTATGGCCTGAGAAAGCAATAGAAGATGGCCCAGATCCTTGGGCTCCTACACCTGCATGGGAGACCCGGAAGAAGTTACTGGCTCATGGTTCAGATCGGCACAGTTCTGGCCGTTGTGGCCTATTGGGGAGTGAACCATCATATGGAAGACCTCTCTCTCTCTCTCTCTCTCTCTCTCTGCCTCTCCTCTCTGTGTAACTCTGACTTTCAAATAAATAAAAAAATCTTTAAAAAATACTTGTAATATATTATACATAGCATTTAGCCATTTGGATAAGAATGTTAATTTTACCCACTACATAAATAATTATATGATGAATTATTTAATTAAAGTACTCTAGTGGCATTTTGGGGTATAAAATATGAAAATTCAAATTCACGGCTGGTGCCACGGCTCAATAGGCTAATCTTCCACCTGCGGCACCAGCACACCGGATTCTAGTCCCGATCAGGGTGCCGGATTCTGTCCCAGTCACTCCTCTTCCTGTCCGGCTCTCTGCTGTGGCCCGGGAGTACAGTGGAGGATGGCCCAAGTGCTTGGGCCCTGCACCTACATGGGAAACCAGGAGAAGCACCTGGCTCCTGCCTTTGGATCAGCGCGGTGCGCTGGCCACAGTGGCCACTGTGGGGTGAACCAACGGAAAAGGAAGACCTTTCTGTCTCTCTCTTTCACTGTCCACTCTGCCTGTCAAAAAAAAAAAAAAGAGAGAGAGAGAGAGAAAGAAAATTCATATTCACACTTCTATCAAATTAGCATTCAACATTCCATCAAAATAATTCTGATGCCAATTAAAAGCACTGAAGAAAATATGCAAAGTAAATATACAATGATTCTGAGTAAAACCCAAAATAGGTGACTGTTGCAAGGAGGAGGGAAAGTGACTAGCATGGCCATGATAAACTGAAAGCAAACCATGCTTTCACAAAACATGATGGAAACCAAAGATAAAAGGAAAAGTCTTGAAAATATTCCCAGAAAAACAACATATTATATAATAAGAAAATACTGCTCTGAATATTTCAAAATTCTCAAAAAAAATGGTGAAAGTCAGGGCAATTACATGTCACAGTGGCTAAGTCCCCAGTGAGAATGACTGCATTCATATTGAAGTACTCTCTACTCTGCTTCCTTTCTAGCTTCCTGTTAATGCACATATTAAGAGGCAGCATGTGATGGGTCAAGTATCTAGGTCCTTGCTGCTCATCTGAATGGAGGTCTGGATCTAGTCCAAGTTGGTCTGCCTTGCACAACTCTGGCTGTTGTAGACATTTGTGGAGTGAACCCATGAATGGGACATCTCTTTCTAAATAATTATCTCTCTCTTCATTTCAAGTAAAGAATGAAAGCCAAAATTTGATTTTTTTATAAAATAAATGCACAACAGAAAATCAGGAGTGAAACAGTATGTTTATTATTATTATTTTTAACCTTTATAATTCGAGATGATTGCATCAGCTGCTGAATATAACATGCAGAGATCAATAACACAACTAGCATATTGGTGTTGAAAGAGTCAAGATGCAGCCGGCGCCGTGGCTCAATAGGCTAATCCTCCACCTTGCGGCGCCGGCACACCGGGTTCTAGTCCCGGTTGGGGCGCCGGATTCTGTCCCGGTTGCCCCTCTTCCAGGCCAGCTCTCTGCTATGGCCAGGGAGTGCAGTGGAGGATGGCCCAGGTGCTTGGGCCCTGCACCCCATGGGAGACCAGGAAAAGCACCTGGATCCTGGCTCCTGCCATCGGATCAGCGCGGTGCGCCGGCTGCAGCGGCGGTCATTGGAGGGTGATCCAACGGCAAAGGAAGACCTTTCTCTCTGTCTCTCTCTCTCACTGTCCACTCTGCCTGTCAAAAAAAAAAAAAAAAGAAAAAAAAGAAAGAGTCAAGATGCAGAACATTTCTATCATCACAACAATATGAACCTTACCCACACATCCACTTTCATCCTACCCTCACCTCCCATTAAACTCTTTTTTTCTAACTGTAAATAATATTTTATTGTTAGACTATTTCAGAAGGATGGCTTTGGAGCAGTATTTTTCAAACTACAATTTATGACCAAGAAGTAAGACTTTTTTGGATAGATTTAATTTTTTTTATTTAGTAAATATAAGTTTCCAAAGTACAGTTAATGGATTACAATGGCTTCCCCCCACACACACACACAATTTCCCTCTCACTCACACCCCTCCCATCTCCCGCTCCCTCTCCCATTCCATTCACATCAAGATTCATTTTCAATTATCGTTATATACAGAAGATCGATTTAGTATATATTAAGTAAAGATTTCATCAGTTTGCACCCACACAGAAACACAAAGTATAAAATACTGTTTCAGTACTAGTTATAGCATTGCTTCACATTGGATAACACATTAAGGACAGATTCCACATAAGAAGTAAGTACACAGTGACTCCTGTTGTTGACTTAACAATTTGACACTCTTGTTTATGGTGTCAGTAATCTCCCTAGGCTCTAGTCATGAGTTGCCAAGGCTATGGAAGCCTTTTGAGTTCGCCGACTTTGATCTTATTCAGACAGGTTCATAGCCCAAGTGGAAGTTCTCTTCTCCCTTCAGAGAAAGGTACCTCCTTCTTCGATGGCCCCGTTTTTTTCCACTGGGATCTCACTCACAGAGATCTTTCATTTAGGTTTTGTGGTTTTTTTTTTTGTTTTTTTTTTTGTTTTTTTTTTTTCCCAGGGTGTCTTGACTTTCCATGCCTAAAATACTCTCATGGGCTCTTCAGCCATATCCAAATGCCTTAAGGGCTGATTCTGAGGCCAGAGTGCTATTTAGGACATCTGCCATTCTATGAGTCTGCTGTGTATCCCGCTTCCCATGATGGATCGTTCTCTCCCTTTTTGATTCTATCAGTTAGTATTAGCAGACACTAGTCTTGTTTGTGTGATCCCTTTGACTCTTAGACCTATCAGTGTGATCAATTGTGAACTGAAATTGATCACTTGGACTAGTGAGATGGCATTGGTACATGACACCTTGATGGGATTGTATTGGGATCCCCTGGCATGATTCCAACTCCACCATTTGGGGCAAGTCCGATTGAACATGTCCCAAATTGTACATCAGGGTCTGGGAAGGACTTTGAAGTGTTAAATGCTGGGCTTCTGCATTTGCTGGTCTCCTCAGGCCCCTCTCCCACATACATAACCTAATTTCTAACTTATTACCTAACTAACACAAGTAGGATTATTTATTTAGACTTACTGGTCTGAACTTTATCCTTGACTCAATGAGCAGATTATTTCATCAAATGGCTTATATGTGGGAAGTCAGTGTTTCTGATTTAGGAGAGGTTTGGAATTTACCAGTGATATAATCTGAACCCGTTGAACATACTGAAACTAAAGACATTCTTTTAATATCAAGGTAAAATTAAAAATAAAGAAAACTACCTCTACATTTCAAGCACATGATGTATTAACATCCCAAATAATAAGAAATAGATTTCCGTTTATTATCTTTTTTTATTTTATTTAGCTTTACTAGATGGAAATGCCACAGATAAAGATGCTAACAACATTCAATGCCAGTGTGAGAATGGCAGCTGATTATTGTCTTAACTCAAACGTTCACATGCTCATGGATTATTGCCAGTTACTGATAGCATTACAATAGATGACGAGAAAAAATGATTCATAAACACCATATTACTGGCTTGGATGAGATATATAATTAATTTTTAGAATGAGATATATCATTGTCATGCTGCTCTGTAGACTATGAACACAGAGAATCACATGCATCAGGGAAAAGTAAGAAAAAGTACCAATGTTTGAAATGTCTGCACAGTGTGTATGTGAAGGGAACAGAACCAAAAAAATACTTCATAAAATATTGATCATTAATACTTATGTCTGAAATACAGCATTCCACATAGTTATTAGAATGATTATCCTACATTATACTATACACTGTGTTATTTTGTTGTAGACAGGTCATCCCATGAACCTCAAACATACATGCCATGAGAAGGAAATCTAAACTTACTCACCTTCAACTCTATCATTTGACAAATGGAGCTGTGCTGTAATTCTATCCTTTAATCACTCTGCATTTATAGCAGTGCATGAAAAATTCTAGAACTCCAATTATGAATTTATATATATTTTTAAACCAGTTTCCTATCTTGTCAACATTCCTCTGTTAATTTTGTGTTGTTGTAGACTTTTCATTTCAGTTTTATGTGACTAAATTTCCTTCAAATCTCTTTTCCTCTGTTAACTCCTCTTTAAAGAAGAGCTTACAAATCAGAAAACACTCTATCTGATTACACAATACATGCCAGGCCATATTTACTACTCAGTCAGTACATCGATACTGTTTGCTTGTATCTGCCTTATTTGACAATGGAATATTTTGGCCCTCTCTATATTCTGGACATTATAAGGAGGACATTTGGAGTAGGATGCATTGCTTGGAGCTTCAGTAAATTATTTGTTAATTAGCATATTAAGTGACACATATTAATTTTTTTGACAGGCAGAGTTAGAGAGAGACAGAGAGAAAAGTGACACATATTCTAAGAGAAAGCACCTATAAAGGCATTGAACTAGACATTTATTAAAAATTTCATATAAAAAATTGATGTAGGATGTTGTTCTACCAGTAAATGATCTTAAAAGTTTAAACTTTTTAACATCAGTTTGATTATGCTCACTGATTTTGAAAGTTGTGAATTTGGCAAGAACACTAAGAAGTCAATTTTCTCTACTCCAAAAGTCCAAATGTCAGGAGCAGTTGCACAATGGGGGTCTGGAAGAGCAGTGACTCTGGGCTCATTTTCATGGTGGCTTCTTCATTCTCACATGTGGCTTCAGAATTGCTTTAGTAGAAGAGTGGACTCAGGCAGTACTCTTGACAAGACTACGGATATGTCGTCTTCCCTCTATAGTGGTCTCACGCTCTCAACGGCAAGTGTTATGATAGGCCACAAAGATTCAAAGATAAGGGATATAAACTTCAGCCCAGACCTGAAGAATACCTAAGATTCTGTTTACGTGTTGTGAAGAATTCACAGACAAGTAGATATTATTCATAAAGATTGAAGATGTGTGTACATATATGTGTGTGTTCTGATACTGATTTAACCATTCTAATATATCAGTGCAAATAGAAGCAATAGTACCTCTTTAATGCAATACGTTCATTTTCTTGTGTATATACCCAGTAGTTGCACTGCTGAATCATATGGCAAGTCTCTTCTAGTTTTTTTTAATCTGCATATCACCATATTTTTAGCAGCACTGTTCACCGTAGCCAAAATCTGGAATTTTTGAAGGTGTTTATTGTCAGATGAATGGATAAATAAAACATGGTGCCCTGAACTTCCATTCAACTCTAGAATATTAGATCCACTCAAAGCATTAGTTGCTTTAAATACCACCTAACCTTTGATTTATTGAATGTCTGATGGAAAAATAAATTAAGGGGTAAAATAAGAGTAACATGGAGGAATAATTGAAAATTGTGCACATTTAAGGACCTCTGCTTATGTTATTCTATTTCAAAGTCCAGATGCCTTTTCATTACACTTATATTAACAGTCAAACTCTTAACTGTGACATACCAGTCCAGCTTTTATCTGCTTGTCCGTTTTTCTCTTGCCTTTCATCACACCACTGGTTATTCCCTTTGATTTAACCTCACCTCCCTCCTCTCTTTTCCTCAAACATTGTTCTATTGCATCTTCATTTGGTTGTACGACATAGGCTTTTCTCTATTGAGAAAACATGTCCAGCCATATTGTCTGTATCATTCCTAGGTGTCCTTTTGGATTTCAGCCTATTAAAGTCTTCCTTAAACTTTATGGGGTTGGTGCAAGCATTGTGGCACAGTGGATTAAGCCTTTATTTTGGATGACTGAATCCCATATTGAAAGTGCTACTTTGAGTCCTGGCTTCTGAACTTTCATTCCCACTCCCTACTAAAGTGCCGGGAAAACAACAAATGATGGCTCAAGTACTTGATTTCCTACCAATCAAGTACGAAACCTGGATGGAGTTCCTGGTTCCTGGCTTCAGCCTGACCCAGCCAGAGCTGTTGCACACTTTTGGGCAGTGAACCAGTGAATAGAAAGCTCTTTCTCTCTCACTCACTCTCTTTCTCTCTCTTCCCCCACACCATCTTTCAAATAAATGAAATAAATCTAAAAAATAAAAAAAAAAACTATGTATGGATTGTATTCCACCACTGATACATTCTCAAAGGGATATTCACCTGCAATGCATACATTATCACTATTGAAATTAAGGTAACTAAGGTACTGGGCACTTTTGTTGAACATTCTGAAGCACCCCTAATATTGTCATAAGACAGGTTGCCCTGAAATAAACCCTGAAATGGATATTGAGTTTTGCTCAGTTTTTTGAGGATAACGGGAGTGAGGCAGGCAGGATATAAAAGGGAGACAATAACAACAATCATAACTAGATAAAAATATAGCTGCTAGCTGGAAGCCAGCTTTAATTTCTTCCGAAGATCTCAAGCACAAAGCACACCCCATGGTCCTACCCTATCACAAAGGCAGGTTTTTGTTACCACCTTTCAGTCAGCCTAAGTTGGCCAAAGTATGTGTGAGATTCACAGTAGTCAGTTCCTGGGCCAGGGCAATGCTCTGAGAAGAGGACAGCTAAGTGAGGTTGGAAGAAGCGGAGCTGCACTTACACCAGCTGGTAAAGCTGATGGAGGCAGGGCAGCCACAGCATTCAGCGCATGTATATCCAGCTTTTCTTCTCCCATGAAAAGCTACATTTGCAGACCTCAAGTTCCACACGAACACACATGAACCCTGTCATTGACAGTGCGTTCCTTCCACATACCACTTTGGCAGGTACTCAATAATTACTTATGAAAAGAAGGAATGAGTAAGTTGTTGTCTTGACATGGGAAACCACAAAAGATGTGAAGTTGTAGGTCATCAAGAATTGTATTTTTTTTTTATTTTTGACAGGCAGAGTGGACAGTGAGAGAGAGAGAGAGACAGAGAGAAAGGTCTTCCCTTTGCCGTTGGTTCACCCTCCAATGACTGCCGCGGCCAGCGCACTGCGGCCAGCACATTGCGCTATCCGAAGCCAGGAGCCAGGTGCTTTTCCTGGTCTCCCATGCAGGTGCAGGGCCCAGGGACCTGGGCCATCCTCCACTGCATTCCCTGGCCACAGCAGAGAGCTGGCCTGGAAGAGGCGCAACTGGGACAGAATCCGGCGCCCCGACCGGGACTAGAACCCGGTGTGCCAGCGCCGCAAGGTGGAGGATTAGCCTAGTGAGCCACGGCGCAGGCCAAGAATTGTATTTCAGAAATATGCAGATGACTGAGCCAGCAACCAATGATTGTCAATAAATGATATTCCTTGAACTAAATAAACATATTTAATCCCAGAACTTCATAATTAAAGTAACATCAGAAGCATGGAATCCAGCAAAGCTTGAATTTTTTTATATTAGTCTGTGTTATAAACAAAAATGTCTCTGTCTTATCCCTTCCAGTGATAGAATAACTATTATTTTGTTGAGGTCTATTTTTTAAATATTTAGTTATATATAACTAAATATATAATATTTAGTTCTAATATCTAATATCAAGAAACCCCAGACTCTTACACGTTGTACACTCTCAATTTTACTTAATAGTAATACAGACAGCAAATAGTGAATGACTTTAATATTGAGTTTTAGCTTAGAGAAAAATTCTATGAATTTCATCTTACCTAATATAATTAGCTCACTTAATCAAAGCTTTATCAGTCTCTACGCATCAGAAAGAGCAAATGCAAAACTTAATGAGAGATAATTTAGCTAAACAGAAATATTTGGGGAAATGTACATGTCCTTGGAAACAGATGTGAAATGGTGTCATTTCGAATGGAAATATAGGGCTTGTTTCCTTTATCCCATTCTTGCACAAATGGGAGACATTGCTAATCCACGATGACATTTTGCTGCTTCCCCTGGATATGACAGGATTTCCTCAGAATAGGCTGCCACTCAACCACCACCCATCAATCACCAGCGGCAATTGTGATAGACCTGCAAGCCGTCTCTGCTTCAGGCAAACAGCAGAGAAGTCTACCTCATCCTGCTGCTGATTCTGCCTGGTCTTCCTTACTTCCCTGGGCTCCATGTTTGTTTTTTAAATGATAAATGATAAAATTAGCTGCAGTGTTTTTTTATAAAGTGCTAAAGTAGCATTAAAATATTAACAATAATGCTAATTAATGAACAGAAATGAAAGTTCCAAAGTTTCAAATTCTGTCAGTTCCATCAGATAATTAAAAAAAAAAAAAGGACACTTACACTTCCCTCTCTCGGTCCTCATAGACTCAATTATATATATATATTTTTTTTTGTTAAAATGTCTACTCTGACAAGGTATTTTCCACTCACTGAATATCCTTTGATTTTCAATTCATCAAATGTATGTTTGTCTGGAAATCACACAATAAGGTAACTCTCAGGACAAATAAATAGTGAGGAAAACAAGCACACAAAGAATAAATAAACATAATGATAGGATGCCCAGGGCTAGACACTTTTGAGGGGAATATAGCCCAGAAAATGAAGCCACTGAAGTTGATAAAGGGTTGTTTTCTTTCTAATATTTCCAAATTTATAAAATAATTACTAATGACTAATGGTTGGGTGTTTTTGGTGGAAAAATAGTCTAATTAATGTTCTCTTTTTTTTCCAAATGTGATAGAAAAGCTTCTTCACAGTGTCTTATTTAATTGCTTAGAGATATTTCCATAAAAACAGTCAAGTGGAAACTACAGCCAGTTTGAATCCTTTAGAATGGGGTCTCCTCAGTATGTTAAAAGATTAAAAGAGGGGCTGGCGCTGTGGTATACTAGGTAAAGCCACCAACTGCAGGGCAGCATCCCATATGGGCACCAGTTCCAGTCCTGGCTGCTCCACTTCCGACCCAGCTCTCTGCTATGGCCTGGGAAGGCAGTGGAAGATGGCCCAAGTCCTTGGGCCCCTGCATCCTTTGGGATACCCGGGGAAGGCTCCTGGCTCCTGGCTTCAGATCAGCGCAGCTCTGGCGATTGTGACCATCTGGGAAGAGAACCAGCGAATGGAAGACCTCTCTCTGTCTCTTCTTCTCTCTGTGTACTCTGCCTTTCAAGTAAATAAAATAAATCTTTAAAAAAAAGATTAAAAGATATCATAACTAAATTAGAAGATGTTTCAATTTGGGGCAGTATTTTCAAATCAGTTGACTGCAGAAAAACAAGTTTTATTTTACATCATCTTTTTTTTTAAAGATTTATTTATTTATTTGAAAGTCAGAGTTATACAGAGTGGAGAGGCAGAGAGAGAGAGAGAGAGAGAGAGAGAGAGATCTTCCATCCGATGGTTCACTCCCCAATTGGCCACAATGGCCAGAGCTACGCCGATCCGAAGCCAGGAGCTTCTTCTGGGTCTCCCATGTGGGTGCAGGGCCCAAGCACTTGGGCCATCTTCTATTGCTTTACCAGGCCATAGCAGAGAGCTGGACTGAAAGTGGAGCACCGCGTCTCATTCCAGCACCAGTATGGGATGCTGTGCTTCAGGCCAGGGCGTTAACCTGCTGCACCACAGCACCAGCCCCTATACATAATCTTTCCATTTGTTCTTCTTTTAAAGCATGAAGATTTAGGATCCTGAAGTCTTTCTCTTTAGATAGCAGGATAACTTGGCCTTTGATTGTATTAGCATGGATAATATTGTCACGTAGAGGTTCTGTCTGTCCTTGACAGTTCAATTCAGTATCAGGGGACACCCTTCCACCTAAGTGTATGCAATGTCCTGATTAGTTTTAGAACTTAGCAGAAAAGTATCTTCCATGTGTTTCCCAGATCACATAGCTGAATGGCTAAAACTTTTCATGAGATCCTCAGAAAGGTCATTTGGAATGACCAGCATTCTCTCAACACGCTGTATAGCTCAAGTGTGTGGATGTTCACCATCTCCAACAAACCAACATCCACGTTGTACAGGTACTTTAAAATTCTGGGGGCCAGTGCTGTGGCATAGCAGGTTAAAGCCTCGGCCTGAAGTCCTGGCATCCCATATGGGTGCCGGTTCAAGTCCGGCTGCTCCACTTCCTATCCAATTCTCCACTATGACCTGGGAAAGCAGTAGAAGATGGCTTAAGTCTTTAGGTCCCTGCACCCACGTGGGAGACTCAGAAGAAGCTCCTGGCTCCCAATTTTGGATTGGCTCAGCTCCAGCAGTTGCAGCCATTTGGGGAGTAAAGCAGCAGAGAGAAGATCTCTCTCTCTCTGTCTCTACCTCTCTCTGTAATTCTTTCAAATAAATAAAAACAAATATTTAAAAAAATTCTGTTCCATTTTCCCATATTTTCAGGGACTGATATGTGGTATAATGGGTTAAGCTGCCATTGTTACGTCAGCATCCTATATCAGTGTGCTCGCTGGAGTCCTGGCTGTTTCTGCTTCCATTCCAGCTTGCTGCAAATGTTCCTGGGAAGGCAATGAAAGATGTTCCAAATACTTGAGTCCCTGGGAGAACAAGATGGGGTTCCTGTCTCCTGGCTTTGGCCTGGCCAATGGCTGTTGTGGCCATTTGTGTAGTGATCCAATGAATGGAATCTCTGTCTCTCTCTCTCTCTCTTTCTCTCTCTTTCTTACCCTCACTCCCTCTCACTCTCTCTCTTTCTTTCAAATAAATAAAATACTTTATATGAAATCATTAAATTTTCAAGCAAGTAGCATTGTTCAATCTACCTCTTCTTTAATGAGGAAAAAGAAATTCCTAAAAGTCAAGCAAATTCTTGGACTCATAATAGTACTTAAATTTAGAACTAAAATATGACACCAAGAATAATGTTCTTTGTCTAAGACAAAAGCTTTAACTTGGAATAATCTTTAACATCTGAATATATTAATGTTGGCATCATTAACAGATGAGAAAGGCATTTTTTGTGTCCTGTTGAACTTTAAAGAACAACTAGAGCAGATTCTTCTTAACATAAATGACCAAAAGAGGTCAGCAGAATGTGTCATGTTCACCAGGTGTAAATGTTTTCTCTCTCCTTTTATGGACTTTTTAAATGCTGAGCAGGAGCTAGTCACATTCTTTGAGATGCTTTCTATGCACTTTCTAGCAAGATTGCCTTTTTAAAATTCCAAAGATCTTATTAAGTGCCACTATAGTTAACTATCCTCTCCAGTAAGTCAAGATGTTTGAAAGACGGAAAAATAAATTGGGGCTCAATCAGATCTTTTGCTTTCTCCTTCCCCTCTTTTTTCATTCAAATGCAGACTCTTCAACTTACCTGATCTCCAGAACTTTTTTTAAAATTATATAAAACTATTGTTATATCTTTGGCAAATGGGACATAATACCTTCTATGAAAATCTAGTGTTCAAATTAACTGAAAATATATGTCTCTAGAGCCTAGAAAATTACATAGAAGGAACATCAACATATAAAATTTTGTCATTCTTCATTCTTTCCTCATTCATTTAAAAAATTGTCATTTAAATGCATGGTGTCAGTACTAATGATGTGCAGAAAACCAATCAAGAGCTGAAAGTAGACACCCTTAAATGTCCATCAACCCCATCCCCAAGTAATATGCCTGCAAGATCCACATACTATAATATTCATAGTGAACTATTTATACTTATCAAAATTGAAACCCATTTATATATCCATCAACAATAGAATGAACACATAAATTGTGTTTTGTGTACACAGTAGAAGATTATGTAGCAATGTTGAAAAAACAATCATTGCATATTCACAGGTTGGTATTAGAAGCATTGTTGGGGTCAGCACTGTATTAAATTAAGGGTAAGGAGTAAAATTGGACAGAGGAAAAAGCCAAACTTTGAACCAGCCTGAACAGTTTCTACCAGCGCTACACAGAGTTTTGAAGAATGAATGGCCTGTCAGAGATTTCTGGAAATAGGGCAACAGGGCTAACTCCGTGTACCCCAAAGTTCATCAGTGATTTGACGTTGGCCACCATGGAGAATGGCCAAGACCTCAGGTGAGATGGCTTCCCCCAACCAAATCACTTTCAACAGGGAGCTGACAGCTGAGACCTGTTTACTAGCAACACTCACAGCAGCAAGGGGTAAAAAGTTCTTAATCCTGGAGAGTTTCTGGGTGTGCATGATGTTTTACAATATCCACTATACTCATAAAACATGCCAATGAACCTCACAAGTAGAATTATGAAGGAAAGGCGTCAGGTACAAATGAGAAAGTAATGTATACTTCATATAGAATACATAAACAGGCAAGTCATCATATATTGTTAGGAATCAGAATAGAGATTATTGTTGAGGGTTCACATACAGAATGGGTTGTAATGTTCCCTTTGTGATTTGTGAACAGATACAGTCAGATAGTATGTGAGTACTATTTGATCCTCACATAGAGGATAGCTAACCTTTTCATGTGTATCTACTAAGGTAAGGGAAGGGTACTTTCGTTATGGAGAAAGAAATGTTACCTTTTGCAATGAAAAAAAATTATCTAAAGGTCAATCAATCTATTTATCATCTATTGATGACTCTGTATGTATGTATGTGCATATCAGGGGTGGGAATTATGTATTTCTTCTATTTCTGCTTTGCACTGACATTTTTAAAACCAATGTTTGTGATGTTTTCGGCACTTTCCATTCTTAGATGCAGTCAAACCAGGATTTTCTGCCCTGAATATTTTTTTTTTCCTTTAGGTTAAAGTAGGTCAATATCAGAACTGAGAAAAATCAAGTGGGATTAGAAATCCTGGTTCCAATTGAATAGATTGGCTCCAAAACACTAAAAGACATTCATCATGTAAGTCCCATCTAGGAATAAATATGTAAAAGAGAGACTTCTGAATGTGAGATATGCAAATAAGATTACATATTAACTTTCATTGTTTCAGCAAATCATAATATGCATGTCTAATTTACACACACAAAATGCACAAACATTATTATCATCTGTATACACACTAGAGAAAAAAGATCATTTGCAATTTCTGCTCTTGAGCAGCTCTGAATTCAAGAGCAGAGACAGATGGATAAAGAGAAAATTATCATAACGCAGGGACTGTTAATCTGAAGTTTACTGACCCTTAAGTAAAAAAGGGGGCTATGGCTGTCACCAATGTTTATATCAATATACAAGATTAGCTTTCTAAGGGGTCATGACATAAAGAAAGCACATCATCTATCTAGAACATAAATCTTTGTGTCTTCTTACCTTCTCCACTGGAAGAAGCACACATACACACACAGTTGTGAAATGGAATTGAGAAAAAATGGTTCAAAAATTAAATATTGTTCCATATAACTCACACTAAGCTCACGTTAACTTACATTATTAGATATTTTATCTGTTGCCAGCTATTTCTAAAATATTTGCTCCAGCTAATTACACATCTCAGCTACCCAAATCCTGTATATATTTAATTTGTTTTTGTTTTATTAGACATAAAGTCATTTTCTGGAAATCTTGTTATCAGTACCCCTGGTTAATATCACTCATGATCAAGATACTTGTAGCTACCCTAAATATAATTTCAATAGTCTTCTCCACTCAATATTCTAAACGAGTGCAACCAATTGATCAACATTTGTTCACAATATGCTGCATTTTGACAATCCTACCTTCAGGAATTGAATATAGATTATTTGAGAACAAATTACAATTAGATTGTACAATAGATATATTGTTCCCATAGTGAAAATAACACATTTTTAAAACTTATATGCTTGATGACATTTTTCTCTTAGAGAACTATATTTTGCCAATATTTACAAAATGCCCTTTGCCATTTCCCAGACTCCGCTATGTGTCAGGCACTGTGTCAGCTTCTCGAGAAATGACTAAGAACACCCCAGTGACCTTAAAGAACTCAGTCTCACAATCGACACAAATAAATAATTGTGATACAAATACATGGGTACTAGGGCATTAGTAGGTATGCAGTGTTGTGTACTGTTGATGAATACCTAATCCTTTCAAAGGGAAGATTTTATTGGAATCCTAATAGATTCCATTGTAGAAGTGGTCCTTAAACTGTCTTGAAAAACACGTGAGTTAGACAGGAGAAAACAAGACAAAGGGTGTCAGGCTGGGCATGGAAGCAAAAGAGGAATAAGGCAAGTCACACATTCAGAAAAACACGAATGTAACATACTTGCTCGAGCCATGGATTTATATTCAGCATAAGACCTGGTTTCTTGTCGAAATTATATTCCAACTTCCTTGTTCTGGACAAGTTGTATTTTTCCCGTTACTGAAAAATTACATTCTACTGCTTTCTTTCTCCAGTATTGACAAATGGTTAAATGGAAAGAGAGGTCAAAAAAGAAAATCAATGCAATTTTACACAGTCCTCATTACTAGGTCAACCATGTCTTCTCTGTGCATACTCAAGCTGGTTTTCCTGCTCTGAATAAGGCTTTTAAAAGGTTGCTTGCTGGCTGACCTGTCAACTCAGGGGGAGAAAAATTAGTTCCCAACAACTATCTCCAATGCAATAAAGGTAAAGGAAAATTTCATGCACCACATCTATGATTCTATTTTTAATTATCATCATTAATCCTAAACCAGGCAGGAAATGCTGATTGGTCATCTCCATTTAAAATTTTAAAAAAGTAAAGATTTGCAGCTGGAAGGGTCTTTAGGGATCATCCATGTCAAACATGATTTCTCCTTTTATTTCATAAAAATGGAAATTGGTGCACAGAGAAGTCAAGTGGTTTGCCCAAGGTGACAAATTAAGCTAATGACTGAACCTGAGCTTGGTCCCAGTAGAATGTGTTCAGATGCCCAGATGTTAGGGTCTGTATTTTGAATTAGAATTTGTTATTTCTTTAAAATTTAAATTTTAAATAAGACTTCTATATAACCATCTCATTATTTCTATTTATTAGTGGTTATCTCTGTGTCTAATTGTGTGTTTATAATGGAACCATCTTCTCTTCCTTACTTAAAATGTGTATTCAACCTAGTTGTTCTCAATGCTAGCTACACATTAAAATGATGTGGGGGGCCGGCACCGCACTCACTAGGCTAATCCTCCGCCTTGGGGCGCCGGCACACCGGGTTTTAGTCCCGGTCGGGGCGCCGGATTCTGTCCCGGTTGCCCCTCTTCCAGGCCAGCTCTCTGCTGTGGCCAGGGAGTGCAGTGGAGGATGGCCCAAGTGCTTGGGCCCTGCACCCCATGGGAGACCAGGAAAAGTACCTGGCTCCTGCCATTGGATCAGCGCGGTACGCCGGCCGCAGTGCGCTGGCCGCGGCGGCCATTGGAGGGTGAACCAGCGGCAAAGGAAGACCTTTCTCTCTGTCTCTCTCTCACTGTCCACTCTGCCTGTCAAAAAAAAAAAAAAAAAATGATGTGGGGAAATTTAAAAATAATCAGTGTCCAGGCTCTGCTCTAAAGACATTCTAATTTAATTGCAGGGTGGGAGCCTAGTATCCATTTATTTAAAATTCCCCTGGTGAGTCTAAAGCCAAATTGGGATGCGGCAGCTAAGTGCCCTGACCCAGCATCATAATCAGGAGTCAGTTGTTCCCCAACCTCCTCATTGTCATGAGCTATCTCTGCTAATGTTTATCTGACAATAATCTTTTACTTACTGCAAATAATCTACTATTTTTATACTCTGATTAATATTCAACACAAGTAAGTTTATTTTGAAAGTAAATTTTATTTTTTTAAAAGATTTATTTTATTTATTTGAAAGGCAGAGTTACAGAGGCAGAAAGAGAGAGAGAGAGAGAGAGAGAGAGAGAGGTCTTTCATCTGCTGGTTCACTCCCCAAATGGCCGCAACAACCGAAGCTGTGCCGATCCGAAGCCAGGCGCCAGGAGCTTCTTCTGGGTCTCCCACATGGGTGCAGGGGCCCAAGCACTTGGGCCACCTTCTACCGCTTTCCCAGGCCATAGCAGAGAGCTGGATCAGAAGAGGAGAAGCCAGGACTAGGACCCATATCCATAAGGGATACTGGCACTGCAGGCAGCAGCTTTACCCACTATGCCACAGCACTGACCCCAAAGTAAATTTATATTTTATGATAAATTATTAATAGTAATCAACATAAGATGAATTCAAGGCAATGTTGTTAAATATTGACCAAAGACCACTACTTGTCTGAAACCTGTTTCTCTGCTATATTTGTAAACTAACACATACCAGGGAATGCTAAAGACAGTCACATGGGGGTCAGTGCTGTGGCAGACTGTGTTAAACCACTGTTTGAGACACCTGCATCCCATATCAGACTGCTGGCTTTACCTGACATGCCACAATGCCAGCATCCAATATTGGAAGTGTCGGTTCAAGTCCTTGCTGCTTTGCTTCTGATCCATATTCCTGCTAATGCACCTGGGAAAGCAGTGGCTGATGGCTCAAGTAATTGGATCCCTGTCACCCATGTAGGAGACCCAAATGGAGATCCTAGCTTGTGTGTTTGGCTTGGCCCAACCCCAGCTGTTGCAGACATTTGGGGAGTGAGCCAGCAGATAGAAGATATCTTTCAGTCTCTGTCTTTCCCTCTCTCTCTCTGTGTCCCTATGCCCTTTGAATAAGTAAATAAATATTTATAGAAAGTTACATGACACCAAGATATTCTTGATATAAATAGATATATGGATTAGGTAAAGGAAACAATTTTGAAGGGGCTTTTTACAATCTCAATTAATCTGGCTATTTATAATCTCAGTGAAGCTTATTTAAGACCAGTAGTGGGTGTCCCAAGCACAATGAATTCAAGCTTCAATCTATAGGAGGAAGCATGTGAACTTTGTCTTTTCTGAATTTGCAAGTCTACCAAGAGCTTCCCCTTATGCTTTGGTCTTCTTGTTTTCTGCTGCCACCCTCAACTGCCTAAGTTAATTAAAACTTCTCTTACATATTTAATCCTTTGGGTAGGTTGATTCCTCTTTTATGAGGAACTCCTGACAAAATGGAGCACGGCACCTCATTTTCTTTACTTCCTTGATTTTCCAAAGTTTCCAAAGATATCCCAGTAAATCAGTAAGGCGTGTGCAAATTACCTTTTGGTTGGATTTGAAGCATTCCAAGAACACAGGAAATAAGATGGGAAGTTTCTAGCTAAATTGATTCCTCTCTCCTGTAAGTGAAAACATTTTATGAAATACATCCCCTTTGAGAAGGGGCTGCCTTGGAGGTATGGCCCAACCAGAAAAGGGACCCCAAATAAATCAATCTCAAAATCTTGAAGAATGAAACTTTGAAGACTCAGCTTAAGTATGTCCAAGTGTAAGGGGAAAGACATGTCTACCACCATGCAGATGTGTGCGTCATATGTATACACAACACAGATGGACTCCCAAAGCTCTATAGATGGTGCACGAATTGGAAATCCTTAGCCAGTCTTCTCAATGCAAGATGGGCTATTTACCTACTTTTGACTGAAGCAAATCAATTTATGAAATTAATCATTTCCACTCTTCATGGCTTGACATTTTTTTTGCTTGTGTTCTTTTCATTTTATTCTATCTTTCTCTCCTCTGACTTTCCTGTTTACTTTTGTGGGTTGTCTGATTCTGTGGCCATGTACACACAATAGCTAACGTATGATGAAGTATCTCTTTTCTCCATTTGACAAGACAACTGTATATCCTCACTCCAAAGCCCCCCTTTTCTCCACCCCCACCCTACAAAAACTTATCTGACTCCCTAAATCCTTCTTTCTTTGCTCCCTTGGGAGCAGGCCTGCATCATTAATTCTGCTAATAATCTACAGGTTGTCCTATATATACAAAACTGATGATTTCTATGATCACAGACAGGAAGCAAGGGGGACAAGGCACTGTTGGGGTCAGGCCTACATACAGTGGTTGATATCTGATGTCATAGCTACAATTCCACTTCAAACTCACCACCAGGATGAACTCTAGGCCTTTTAGTTCCTCCAACTATCAAACTCACACTCACTTAAGTAAACATACTTCATGAGATCACAGATGGTGAACTAATTTTAGGGAAGTGCATAGCCTCCCAATATGCAAGGAACTTGCTGGCTCCTTAAAATTATGATTCTCTACTTGCACATTATAATTACCTGAAAAAGTAATACTAATAGATTAGCTCCATCAGAGTCATATTGAACCTGCATATTCATGATGAAGCTTCACATGATATACTTTCAAACTTCCTTGCAATTAGAAATGGATAACAGGTTTTTTACCTACTGAATGTTGAAATCATTATATCTTGATTATTTTCTTAAAGATTGATTTATTTTATACGAAAGGCTGAGTTACAGAGAGAAAAGGAGAGAGAGAGAGAGAGAGAGAGAGAGAGACATTTTGATTGAGAATATCTTCCATCCATTGGTTCACTCCCCAAAAAGCTGCAATGGTCAGGGCCGGGCCATTCTGCAGCCAGGAGCTTCTTCCGGGTCTCCAATGTGGGTGCAGGGGCCCAAGCAGTTGAGTCATCATCTCCTGCTTTCCCAAGCTCATTAGCAGGAAGCAGGATAGGAAGTGGAGCACCCAGAACTCAAACTGGTACCCACATGTGATGCTGGTGCTGCAGGCTTCCCCGCTATGGCACAGCACCAGCCCCTACGTCTTCATTATTAACATGAGATTCATTTTTCATCATTTTGTATTTTAGTATGTGAAGACATTTAGTATGTGAGGACATGGATTACCCTTTAATTGGCCTTTAATTTTCTCCTGGATTCTCAAGAAATGGTTGGAAGCAGTATATAATGAACTTGTATATATTTACACATACCTTTTAAGTTTCAACAAGTTCCTTTGTTGTTAAAAACCTAAAAACTTACATGATCTGCTTTTCCAAGTTCAGGTTATGGTGTTTATTCTGGGGTTTCAAATGCAGAATCATATTTCATTTTGTGGAAGAAACAGACCCCATATAATCTTAAAATTTTGCCCTCACCTTGAACAGTCATTCCGTTCTATCCCACGCCCTGGCCTCTACACACACTCACAAACTTTGAATGATCAGCGTCATCCTCCAAGTCCTAACTTAAATATCACTTTCACAAAGAGCCACACTCCCCCCATTTCTCCGTATTAGAACGGAAGCTTAGTATATAGTAACAGCAATGTCTCTCTGACAGTTTGAAATCACAATGTAACTGTATATCAGGGAAAAGATGCTTTATTGGCATTTTAGAAGAAAGACAAAAAGAGAAAGAACTATGAAAGAGCAAATACAAATATGAAAATAAAATGAATAACAAAAACAGAGATACACTTCCAAATATTTGTATGTATAAAGGGATAGTAGTGGGGATTTCTCTGTAAGAACTTGGCTCTGCTACGGGTTCATAGTTATTAAAAACAACAATGCAATTATGTGAAAACATTTTCACTTGATGTAAAAACACCTTTGTGGCATACAAAAAAGCAGCTCTATTTTTATTTCTTATAGAGAAACTGTACCACTAATGCTCTTTCCTTTTTCCCCTTTCCGTCTGCCTCTGAAATCTCTTATCCTCTTCTGATGGACAGACACAAATTGAATTACCAAATAAAAAAAAATTTTTTTTTTAAACCTAGGCACCAACCACCTTTATCATCAAACACTGTCTTGCCACTGCCATCTTGTGGGCAGGATGCTGACCTGCAGTGCTTCTGGCCAAATCAAAGACGCAAAGCCAGTATCTTCTAGGAGTCAAAGACAAAAAAAATAAAACTGCAAACAAACACTAAAGAAGTCATGGAGGCCTCGGCTGCTGGCATTCTTTAAAGTGTCATTGCCTGACTAATAAATATATGCCTATAGGCAATAATAACACACTCACATATATTATATCAATATATAAGTTTTTCATGGGTTAGACAAGTACTTATAGATCACTAAATAGAACATACAGCAGACTCTCAAGCATAATAAATTCATTATGTAGAATACCATATGATAATATCAAACTATATTGTATATTGTATTGTATTTTTTAATGTCTGGGAAGCCATATGCCCAAGTATTGCTTATGGTTGGATAGAGGTCATAATAACCAAGTGACTATTATTTTTCATCTTAATAATAGACTCATCACTTCTCAGCCTCATCTCAACTATTTTCTTTTCATTCTACCCTTCTGTCAATCAACAAATTAGGCCATTTAGACTTAACTGCTGATATCTTGCTTAGGGGCAAATAAAATCTGATTCCCTTTTGACAACTGAAAGATTTTTTTGCCCTGAAATTCTAAATTCTTCATATCACTTTGCTCACTGTCTGGAGGCTGGGATACCCATCACCCACATTATACTCCAGAGCAAGGTGTAATAATGAAACTGTTGACGTTTTAGTCAGTTAATTTTTTGCAGTGCTGGTTAGGGTTGGGGGAGGAGACTGACTTTTGCACAATACAATGCATGGCTGCATACTCAGCCCCAACCCACACACGCCAGTAACACCCTTCTTATCCCCCAGTGAGATACCCCAAACTGGTCACCAGGCTTTCCATATGGGTTGAAGGAAGGGGAGAGGAAGGTAAGTCATCAGTGACTGAGCACTCTTGAGAACTGAACCTCTGGCTATTTTCATATGTCCTGTTCTACCCTTAATCTTTAAAACTCTCCTGGACTTTTTGCTCTCACGTTTCTCTCATCGTCACACAGAAGTGATATCGGAATACGGGTTGCCATATGATATCGCCGTGTGCTTATTAATGAATTCTCAATACTAATAAGCCTGTGTGGGTTCTTGCCTAATATTCAGGAAAGAATTCTGAATACCGGCATAAATGAACAAGACAGCATATGTTTTAAGCTTTTATTCAGCGAGAAGATGCATAGGAGAATAAGGGCCCTATCTAAAAGAGAGATAAATCTGGATTCATACTGAGTGTCAGGAGCCAGCCAGGTGGAGGAGCACATAGGCCAGGAAGCATGGGGCTGGTCAAAGCCATGTGCCCTGGAGGTGCAAGGCCACAGGGGCCCAAAAAGGCAAAAGACCAAAGAAAAGGAAAAGGGCCGGGCACACCATGTCCCAGACTTTTAATCTACTTCCAAAGAGGAGTGGTTAATTAACCAGATTGGCCATTGGGCACACAGATGTGGCCAGCTAGGGGCATGAGGTCACACAGCGGTGTGGTGAAGGCATGGTCTTCAATTTTATCCTGTATGCCTGCCTATATAAGATCTTCAAATTCTCAAAGATCACTAAATGTTAGGAAAAGAGTTGCAGACTGATGCCTCTTCTCACGGGCACCAAAATGTTAGGAAAAGAGGCACAGAATAGAGAGGAGGCAGTGTATGAATTTACAGCCAGACCCAATTTATTCAGAGAAAATAAATTCGTAGAGGTGGGTGACCAACTGCCTGTGTGCACATTGATGGACCCCGAGGGGTCAGGCCTTTTTATGTTTTTTTTTTTTTTAAATTTATTTATTTTTTGACAGGCAGAGTGGACAGTGAGAGAGAGAGACAGAGAGAAAGGGCTTCCTTTGCCGTTGGTTCACCCTCCAGGAGCCAGGTACTTCTCCTGGTCTCTCATGTGGGTGCAGGGCCCAAGGACTTGGGCCATCCTCCACTGCACTCCCAGGCCACAGCAGAGAGCTGGCCTGGAAGAGGGACAACCGGGACAGAATCTTGTGCCCCGACCGGGACTAGAACGCTGGTGTGCCGGAGCTGCAAGGCGGAGGATTAGCCTAGTGAGCCATGGCGCCGGCCCCTTTTTATGTTTTAGGAGGGCTAGAGATGGGGGTGAGAAGAGGGGGCAGCAGGTGGGGGGGGAATTCCTGGAACTGGTCTTTCAAGTACTCAAGCAACTGGTCTTTCTGGTGGCTGTAGAAGGTGGGGTATGAAGGCAGTAGGCTGTGAGACCCAGTTGAGACTCAAGGGCAGGGATTCATTCCGATGTTTATCTCTCTTTTGGGCAATGAGAATGGCTGAGGCATATGTCTTTGTTCCATCACTAAATATCTGTAGTTCTTAAATGATACTTAATGTTCGATTTTATATTCTTGGAATATTTAAAAAAGTCTCTTTTTTTTTCTTTACCATAAACCAAGTATTCCCAGAAAGTATCTGATGGAGTACTGACAATGGAAATTTGAAGTGTGTGTCTAAACATGTTTATAGTCAAACTTGGAAGATTAGGGGTAAGAGTTTGCTGCAGTATTTCGAACACTGGCTGGCAAAAACACATCCCATGCCTGAGTGCCTGTGTTCAAGTCCTAATCCATTTTCCTGCTAGTGAAAATTCTAGGAGAGAGCAGGTAAAGGGCCAGTTAATGGATCCCTACCCCCTACATGGGAGACCCAGAATGAGTTCCAGGCTGATGACTTTACCTACCCCATCCCTGGCTATTGCCGGCAGGCATTTAGGATTTGTGGAATGAACCAGCAGATGAAATCTCTATCTTTCTCTGGTCTCCCTGCTTTGCAAATAAATGAAAATAAATAATTTTTTTAAGTTGGAAAATGCAAACCATATCCCCAGCCTCAAGGTACATTAACATAACAATGGATATATAAGTCCTTTAATTAATGCAACTTTTAAGAGACTGTTTTATTCCCTCTCAGATACTTTTGACTGTGTTAATGAATAAATCAATTGATCAGAAATATTTGTTGTATCAAAGTATCTTTCAGTTCAATCTCTCTCTTCTTGGCTTTCAAAAGTCATAGCCTTGTCACTTAGGCTCTTACTAATGTCTGCTAAGAGCAGGGAGGCAGGCAGGTCTGGTGGGCAGATGTAGTGAAAGACGAGATTTGACTTTCACTGTGCAAGGGGGATTCTGGAATCAGAAGGAAAGAGGAAAAAAGGGAGACATGGGAAATGAATGGAAAGAGGGCACCTACAGTCCACAAAATAAAACAAGAAATGTTGAGAGCACAGTGTGGTAGGGAAGGCCTGGGCTGATGTCCTGGTAGCCGGTTTATAATTATCACTCTGGTTTAAATATGGGATAGCATTGGGGAAATACCTCTCTCTGGGAGAGTTTCATTGTCTATGTCATGAAGAATTTGAAATGGCTAATTCTTAAGCTTTTCTGAACTTCTACAATATTTGTATATTGGAAGCCTGGAGGATTGAAGAGGGAAAGGGAAGCACAGTTTGTTCAAGTGCTTCTGGCCTTCATCTAGGTGTGTTTCGATTTTTCCATTACAAAGCCCTCGTTCTTGCAGGATGCAACTACTTAAATTAAGCAAAAGGATACCATAAGCAGAGGGAGCCACAGGGGCCTGGTATTTGTAGGTACTAGGGTTATTTTAAATTGGAAGGAGGATGCCAGTCAACTTGAAGGCAGTAATTGTTATCTATTGTACTCCCAACTCCCCATTTAGATGTGTCACATTTACTTCTCACCAAAACTTACTTTGAAAAATATATGTGCCACTAATAGTATTAAGATAGAAGTCACTAATGCTAGCTTCAAGGAAGATGTCTTCTTATGTCAAATTAAAGCTAAAAGTTTTAAGCTGCAAGGTAAAAACCGCTTCTGGTGGATGCTTAAAGTATATTGGAGAGATATTTTTTTTTTGAAGTAGGAAAGTTCAACCCTATGTGTTCAGATCAGAAGCTGTAACACAGGATGGAAATGTCTATATTTTGGTTAAGAGCCAACCCTTGTTGAAAATCTAGGGATGTAAAATCAGGACACAATACATCTATTGTGTCATAAGCAATTATTACCCCAGTAAGTTTCTAATGAGGAAATTCCAGCTTCATAGAAGTATTTTATTAAAACCCAAGAATATATCACATCTTCACAAATTGTTCTTATAAATAAATAAATACCTACACATGCGTACAAAACAAAACGTGAGGTCTACACACAAACCCTGAGCTGCTACTCTGTGCAAACTAGGTGAGGTGCAAAGGATGAAGCAGGCAGGAAATCTCCTGCCTCAAAGGTCAAGGATCTTATTATTGCAGGGGTAGACATAGGACGTTTCACTGTAACTTTGAAGTTGGGAGAGAATAAACCTAGTTTGTCAGCAAAGGCATACAGCTGATAACAGGACAGATAGCGTCTGAAGCGTGAGTGATTGATTCTCATGGATGGGCCAAGCCAGTGTTTGAAGGAGTATTAAGATTTTCATAGGCAACCAAGGAAAAGGAATGTTTCAATAACGGAAATAGTGGGAACAAAACCAGGAAGATGGAAAAGAAAACTGGAGAAAAGGCAAACATTTCTGAGAGACCTCATGATACAAGGCGTTACTTCATAAAAGGTGGGGCTAGAGAGTAAATTTTGACCTCAAAATTATTTGAAAAGGGGCCATCTTTACAGTGTAGTGGGTAAAGGCTCTGCTTGTGATGCTAGCATCCCCCATTGGAATCCCAGTTTGAGCCCCAGCTGCTCCAAATCAGCTTTCTACTCAGGCACCTGGGAAAGCAGCTGGAATGGTCCAAGTACATGTCACCCCTTCAACCCATGTGGGAAGCCAGACCAGAGTGTGGGGAGTGAACCAGCAGACAGACAGTCACTCTTTCTATCTCTCCTTCTCTCTCTTTCTCTGTCACTTTGACTTTAAACTAATAAATCTTTAAAAATTAGTTGAAGAAATGTTTACAACTAGTTAAAGACCTATGGTCTTTTATATCTAATAATAAATAAAGGTCACTAATGAATCATTTATAAATTAAGGAAAAGAAGAAAATGCATCAGCTTGTGTCTCAAACTACAACTCATCTCACAGTTGCCACAAGTAAGTGGAGTAAGAAAAATTCAAAGCAATGGCCTAGAATAAACCCTACAGTAAAACTCTATTACTGTGCTGCACAACAGAAACATAATGTGAGACAATAATCACCTATATATGTATAATCTTTTTTAAGATTTGTTTATTTATTTATTTGAGAGGCAGGGTTACAGACAGAGAGAGGGAGAGATAGAGAAAGGTCTTCCATCCGTTGGTTCACCCCCTAAGTGGCTGCAATGGCTGAAGCTGGGCTGATCTGAAGCTAGGAGCCAGGAGCTTCTTCCAGGTCTCGCACATGGGTTCAAGAGCCCAAGCACTAGGCCATCTTCCACTACTTTCCCAGGCCATCAGCAGGGAGCTGGATTGTAAATGGAGCATCTGGAACTCAAACCGGCGCTCATATGGGATGCTGGCACTGCAGACGGACGCTTAACCTACTACACCGCAGCACCGGCCCCTATATATGAAATCTTAATTCTCACTTTTGTAGTAGCCACGTCAAAAATCTTTTCAAAAATAGAAAATATAAAATTAATTTGGCAGTACAATATATACTCAATAAAAATATTTTAAAACCATATTTGCACATGAAATCTATGTAAAACTCCCAAGGGGAGGGCATTTGGTGCAACAGTGAAGATGACACTTGGGATGGCTTCATCCTATATTTAGCTCCATTTGCAATTCCAGCTTCCTGCCAATGTGCCCCCTTGAAAGGAAGTAGAGGCTGGCTCACATGTCTCGATCTCTGCTGCCCATTTGGCAAAACTGGGTTGAGTTCTGGGCTTCCGACTTGGCTCTGGCCAATCCCAGCTGTTGTGGGCATTTATGGAGAAAACCAATGGATAGAAGATTCCCTCCCTCCCTCCCTCCCTCCCTCCCTCCCTTCCTTCCTTCCTTTCTTCCTTCCTTCCTTCCTTCCTCCCTTTCTTCCTTCCTTCCTTCCTTCCTTCCTTCCTTCCTTTCTTTCTTTCTTTCTTTCTTTCTTTCTTTCTTTCTTTCTTTCTTTCTTTCTTTCTTTCTTTCCTTCCTCCCTCCCTCCCTCCCTCCCTCCCTCCCTCTCTCTCTCTCTCTCTTTCTTTCTTTCTTTCTTTTCTTTCTTTCATTCTTTCCTCCCTCCCTCTCTCTCTCTCTCTCTCTTTCTTTCTTTCTTTCTTTCTTTCTTTCTTTCTTTCTCTCTCTTTCTCTGCCTTTCAAGTAAACAAAATTAATTAATTAAAACTATTGACATATTTTACATTTTTCCTTGCATTTTCCATTGCAGTGACAATTCTCAGAGTTTCCCCCTCCACCCTATTTCCCCTCTTGAATGATTGGTAGAGTATATCAGTGGGTTATGATAAATGTGTGTAACAAATTCTACACTCCTCTATACAAGGAAAATGTTTGAGTTTTATATCATTTTCCTGTAAATATTTGACTTAAATCTCATGAAATCCAATCTGAGACTGGAGCTATCTTTGTGATGTTTCCAGCTAGAAATTAAAATCATTTGATACTATTGTTTTCTCTTTTATCTTATATATTAGCTAATATCTCTCTCTGTCCTTCCCTCTCTCTTTCTGTAACACTGCTTTAAAATAAATAAATATATAAAATGTGGTTCTCTAATTTTTCTTAAGTTACAAATATATATATATATATAATTATATAATAAATACTATATTAACACATAATGTATATTTATATATTTTCTAATACATAAAATGTTACTCTGATCCAATTTTCTTATTTTTATTATATTTTGATATGAATATAAAATTATCTCATAGAGATACATTTGAAATTTTCTTTTTAGATTTGTTTATTTATTTTGAAAGAGTTACAGAGAGAGATCTTCCATCCACCAGTTCACTCCCCAAATGGCTGCAGAGACCAGCACTGGGGCAGGCCAAAGCCATGGCCAGGAGCTTCTTCTGGGTCTCTCATGTGGGTGACAGGAGTCCAAGTACTAGGGCTGTCTTCTGCTGCTTTCTCCAGGCCATTAGCAAGGAGCTAGGTTGGAAGTAGAGGAGCTGGAACTCCAACCGGTGCCCATATGGGATGCTGGCATTGCAGGCAACAGCTTTACCCACTACACCACAAAGGCAGCCCCACATTTGAAATTCTTTGGTAAATCACCACCATTATGAACGTCTCACATTCAAGGAACCGACAGTGGCACTCCAGAGGCATCATTAGAATCATCTTCTTGACCTCTAATTCTTGGAGGCCAAGACACTAATAGAATTTCTCTTTGCTCTCAACTGTCTTTTAGCTCCTATGTCTTTCTTGTTGCCCCTGCCCCCTTCCTTTTCCCTTAGAACTAGAACTGGAAACACCATTCCTGGAGGGTTAGTGAGCACTTGATAACAACCCACATTGTATTCTGCCTTCCTCTTGCTGCTCATCTCTTAGTTGGTCCCATAGCCTTCTCAGGCATAAATCAGAGACTTGATAGTTGTGACTTCAAATCCAGGCACCACCCTCGGTTTGAGTGAGGGAGCATCCATTCATCATTGCCTCATCTCACAAGCTGTTCTCACAAGAACACTGCCTTTCAGTTGCCACCACAGCCTTTCTTTACGTTTATAAGGAGGTTAAAAAAAAATCATGTGTTGATTTGGAACCAAGTTTAAATGTCATCCACATCACTGAAGTAAGTGACTATGATGTTCATTGGCAGTATTAGTCTGGCTATAGAAGCTTACCATTTGAGATAATTTTATCACAATACTGAGTTACAGAACTATATGAACTCTTTAGGTTTTCCTTTTACATCAGCTTGCAAAATCAAAACTTTTATCAAATTATGGATAAATATTTTCATGCTCTCCTTACGATGTTTCATTAGGGAGAAGATCTTAGTTTCTGGCAACTTTGTTCATGGTGTGTTCATTGTTATGGTAGCAGATGCTTCCCGTTTACCTCTTAGAGTCAATTGCCATCTTCTGAGGTCGACTCTCCATCGATATGCTCGGACTGCATCACCTTGGACAAGGCCCATCAAAGGCTTTGTTGCCAATGTCATTGAGACCATTTGCAACCTAATTAATCTTTCTTTGTGGTGCCTCAAAACAGCACACGCACAGCCTTAATTGCTACAACCCCACACACACTGGGGACCACAAACAGAGATTTAGCAGACGCTGATGCACCCTGTGACTCCTGTATTAGCATCATTTACTGCAAGATTAATGAGAGAAGCTGAGAAAGCCAGAAGTATGGAATAAAACCATAGGCTTGGGCTGTAGAACACTTTCCATGCCACTTAAATAAAGCAACTATTTAACTATTAACCTTCAGTCTTTGGAGAATAAAGGAGTTTTTTTGCGCAGTTTGGACATATTATTTATTACAAATGAGTTTTACAAAATGCAAAACCTGATATTAATATTTTTCTAACAAATACATAAAATTGAGACAAATATTTTAAGTTGTTAAAATGCACTATTATATGTAATAACCAGTTTATACATGTATTCATTTTGTTCAGGATATAATTTATTATGTTTTTATGTTGGACAGTGATTCCAAAGAAAGAATGTTTAGATTTTAAAAGTTTTCTTTGAAATAAACATTTTAAAAGTAACATGGCAAGGAAATATTAGCCAGAGAGAAAAACACATAAATAGTAACAGTAAAATGTACACACAGACACACACAAAAACCTCAAGCAGCAGTAGCAGCAGAACAAATCCTTGAATACTTGATTTTGAATCCAGGCTCCCTGAATTTGAAATATGGTCATGTTAACTTTTAAGTCTTGTAAATAAACTATACATATGAAGTGTTGTATATCCATAAGCCAGTATAATTATATGTTCAGATTATTCTAATTATCGGAGAAGATGTCTATATTGCATAAGAATGAATCCATTTGTTTCCTCAAGTGAACACGGAAATATATCAGTGTTCATATCTTTCCAGAACTATAAGATATCATGGAATAAATTGTCCTAATTTACAATAAGCTGATTTCTAGTGGTAAATTTCTAAATGCTTACTTTTTCATTGTATAATTTTGGTTATATGATATCCATCAATAAATTTTTTCAAGAGATAATAAATAAATAAAGTGAGTTTTCAGCTCCCAAATGATGTGGGCCAGACAGTAAACAATCAGATACAATGGGCTGTGAAATCTAAATGATGGAAGAGAAAGTTGAATGAGAAGTCCAGATGAGAAAAGGACCACCTAACAGAAATGAGTGTTACAGTTTGAAACACACATGCTTACATACATACACATACACACATATAATTACATATAACCAAAGAAGGATGATGTTGAACTGACTGAAACTTAAAGAACAAAAATGAAGGGCCGGCGCCGCAGCTCACTAGGCTAATCCTCCGCCTTGGGGCGCCGGCACACCGGGTTCTAGTCCCGGTCGGGGCGCCGGATTCTGTCCCGGTTGCCCCTCTTCCAGGCCAGCTCTCTGCTGTGGCCCGGGAGTGTAGTGGAGGATGGCCCAAGTGCTTGGGCCCTGCACCCCATGGGAGACCAGGATAAGCACCTGGCTCCTGGCTTCGGATCAGCGTGGTGCGCCGGCTGCAGCGAGCTGGCCGCGGCGGCCATTGGAGGGTGAACCAACGGCAAAGGAAGACCTTTCTCTCTGTCTCTCTCTCTCACTGTCCACTCTGCCTGTCAAAATAATAATAATAATAATAAATGAATAGTGATTCAATTTGAAGTGCTCTAAAAAAAAAGTCAAGACAGAAAGAGGAGAGTGTTTAGGGATATGAAAACAGAGATACCATGCAAAGAGACAGCATATGCTTGCAAGGGTGAGGTAATAATAGTGATATAGTTTGGAAAACAATCTATGATATGCTTTAGAAGAGGCAAGAGATTTGATTTATTATAAATGAAGTGTGTGGATGAAGGAGCAAGAATCCACTAGTCTCCTAATGTAAACATACAGAACGCATCATGTGATAGTTGTATTGTACTGTGGCCAATGTGGCCAAAAGAAATGATTAAGTGATTTCACGCCATGGATGGTCATATCAAGTTCACATTTGGAAAGTTCATCTTTGCCAAACATATGGGGAATGATTTGAGATGGTTAAAAATGAGAAGTGCAATAATTAGGTGATTATTTAGGTAGTTTCGATAAGAAGTGATGTTTCTAAAGTGTATCTCATATAATGAGATAAAAGCTGGCAAATATTTGTGAAGGAACATGATTGAGATAGCATAAATCATTGGCCCTAAGGCAAGAGAGTGATCAGTTATTAAAGATAAATCCTCTACACCACTGGCAAAATAGATCACTGCGATTGATTACAGGTGCATATTAGACTTGGTAGTGCCCCAACATAAAACCCCTTATAAAGAAAAACATTCTTTTTGCATTAACATCACAAAATCCACAAAAGCTTAGAATACAACTGTTTTCACCCTGGCTTAGGAAGGTGACTTCTCAGAACTACCAAATTCGAGGATTTTGCATTGAACATCCCAACCATTGCCATGAGCTGTTTAAGAAAAAAAAAAATCAGTACTTCAAAAGGAAAACATTCTCTTTGTAGGCAGCAGCTTCTAAGTGCCAGCACAAAATTACATAATGTGGGTGTTCTGACAGTGCAGTCAAGTTAGATTAATTATAATAAACAAAAATTGTCACTAAAGTTCTCAACTTATGCTGTCTAATATTGTGTGAATACATTTTATTTCCTAACATTATGAAACAACCAAGAGTATAATAAATTAGTTACCTAAGCCCTTTGAGGATTTTTGCATAATTTACCAAAACAAATTGATTTTAGCGGAAAAGCTGCTAATTTACATGGGTAGGAAGTGTTTTCCTTGGTGTGATGAATTTAATTTCAATTTCCCTGTTTGCATGAATTCACTCCAGTAATTCATCACTGTTAGATTAAACTACAACTATGTTTTACTTGAGCAGGCCTCTAACATTCAATATACATGAATGAAAATAAATTGCCCTCATAGTATAGCTATATACCATACACAATGCATAATGGTTAAGGTAGAGTACATATTTTTTAAATGGAAGAATAATGACATGTATAAATTTAAAATATGAATAACAAAGTACAAAAATGCCACTATTGAATTGGAATTCAGAAGTTTTTGTTCTTTATTTTTCTAAATTTTTAAAACTTTATTTGAGAGCTAAAGGGAGAAAAACAGACAGATGGAGAGACAGAGAGAAAGAGCATGTTCTCATCCACTGGGTTATTCCTCAAGTGCCCACAACGGCTGGCCAAAGGCAAGAATGAAGAAGTCTATCCAGATTTCCCACATAGGTGGCGGGGACTCAACCAATTGAGCCGACACCCACTGTCTCTGCAGTTCCCCAGAAGCAAGAGCTGGAAATGAGAGTTGAGACAAGACTCAAACCCAACTGCTTCAATATGGATTGTGTAATGTTGGTGTCCTGTCACTATGCCAAATCCCTGCCCACCTTATCTTTTTAAAAGAATAAACATACACATTTGTAGGGTATGGAATATATGACAGCTTATTTCTTGGGTACTTTATGCTATTTTCCCTTTGAACAGCCCTACTCAAATATGTTGCTAAAACAAATTAACAAAATTTTTTTAAAACACTAGGACTTAAAGCAACCAAATTTATTATCATACATATTTCTCAGGGTCAGAATCTGGGAATGGCCTAATTGAGTAGTTCTGGTTTAAGGTTTCTTACAAGGTCACAGTTAAGCAGTTGGCTGTAGCTTCAGCCATCTCGCAGGTTGACTGGAGCTGCAGAATTAACTGCCAAGCCCACTCATGTGGTTGCTGGCAGGCCACAGCTCCTTGCTGACTTTTGGCTGTATACCTTGGTTCCTTGCTGCATGATCCTCTCCACAGGCAGCCTAGGTATCCTCACGAAATGGCAATTTGCAATTTGCTTTGCCTAAAGTGAGCTGGGGGCAAGGGGTGGAGAGAGAAAGAGAGAGAAACTAGCTAGCAAGAGAATAGCCAAGATGGAAACCGCAGTCTTCTACAATCTCATCTCGGGAGTGCTGGACTATACTGCATCCCTGGTGGTCTTTGCTCTTTGTCATACGGTTCAACATCTGTACAATATGGGATGAAACTGCAAAGGCAGGTTTCATCCTGGAAGCCAGTTCCCACAAATACAAAATACACACACATATGTGCTAAAATTACAATGTCACAGGTTACAGGAAATAATCTCTAAGAAGTGTGTCTCTAAGATTGTCAAGATTTTCAGTGATTTAAAAATAAAGTTGCCATCTTAATATATATGATCTGAACTTTAACATCAAAACCAAAATGTGTGATGATACCTGACATTAACTGTAGGACAAACACCTTTAGCCCCAAAAGTTCTATGTTTTCCAGAGGCTGAACTCTCTAAAATACAGTTCATCTCTTGATCAGTTTGATAAGTAGAATATAACTTATATAATTCTTCTGGTTCAAGGTCCGAGCTGTCAAGTCAGCTTCAACAGTATGACATTGAAGAAGAATGTGAATTTCAGCTACATTCACTGTTTATAACAGTGGCATAAACACATGGAGACAGTGAGGTGACTGTTGATTTGGAATCAATAACATCTTGATGTCAAATTTTGAGTCTCTCCAATTCTCTTGAATTTTCCCCAAATGCTCCTGTTTTTCTAAGATGTCTATGCCATGTGTTCCGGCTTCAGGAATTATTTCCCAGTTCCCTGAAGCAATTAGAAAGGCTATGGAGTGGGGATGGCATCGTGGCACAATGGATTAAGCTGTGGCCTGCAAAGCTGGTATCCTATATGGGGGCCAATTTGAATCCTGGCTGCTCCACTTCTAAACCAGTTCCCTGCTAATGCACCTGGGTAAGCATCAGAGGATGGCCAAGTACTTGGACCCTTGACAACCACATGGGAGACCCAGGTGGAGTTCCAGGCTCCTGAATTCAGCCTGGCCCAAACCTGAGTTTTGTGGTCATTTGGGGAATGAAGCAGTGGATGGAAGTTCTCTCTCTGTCTCTTCCTCTGTCTCTCTGTAACTCATTCTTCCAAATAAATAAATAAATCTTAAAAGGAAAGAAAGGTGTGTAGTGCCAGTTATAACTTTTGATTTCATTAGGAAAGTGAAAGTTTTCCTAGTATTACATCTGAATTCTGATTCCATCTTCCTTGCCAAACTTAGCAACTTCAACAACAACAAAACTAATAATAACGGCTTATATACCTATGGCACTTGCTATATGCCAGACACTTTTTTCTAAGCACTTTACATATAATAACTGATTTAAGTATCTACCTCATTATATTCATGTAATATACATGCTTGGGGGCCAGCATTGTGGCATAGCAGGTTAAGCTTGCCTAGGGTGACACCGGCATCTTATATATGAATACCAGCTCGAGATATGGCTGCTTCTCTTCCAATCCAGCTGCCTGCTAATATATGTGGGAAAGCAGTGGAAGATGGCCCAAGCGCTTGGGCCGCTACGTCCACATGGGAGACCTGGGAGAAGCTCCTGGCTCCTGGCTTTGGCCTGGCCCAGCTCAGGCCATTATGGCCATCTGGGGAGTGAATCAGTGGATGGAAGATCTCTCTCTTTCTCTCTCTCTTTCTCTTTCTCTCTCTCTCTCTCTTTTCTCCTTCTCTCTCTCTCTCTCTCTGACTCTGGCTTTCAAGTAAATAAAAAATAAATCTTAAAAAAAAATATTCAGGCAATCTCTCTTCTACAGGAGAAGGAACTGAGATACAATGATGCATTTCATGTCCAAAGTTGCACAAGTACTGAGTGTGAGAGACAGGACTTAAAAATCAAGAATTTGTCTCCAGAGTGCACACTAGCAACCACAATATTAGAGAAATATGCCACCACATAATCACCTTTGGTGGAAGAGTGACCAGAACTATGTGCATGAAACTTCAGCTTTTCCAGTGGAGCTGAACACAAACTTAGTGGGAGTTAGGTCTGCCAAACAATCTTGTCTGTCACAGCATATCACCTGCTATGCGTTTGTTAACTGTTTACCTTTAGCTCTCTTCATATGTCAAGTGGCGGGAAAAGTTTCCTTGCTTATTTTAGGTCATACAATTATTATTGTTTGATCAAACAAGAGTTGCAAATTATTTTTTAAATTATAACAGCAGATTTAATTATTTTAAGGTTTTGTTTTGACAAGAAGATAAAACGCAAATAGTGAGATATGATTATAACCCCTTAATTACTTGACAGACTAAAATAGATACTTGCTATTGCATCAAATTTTAACGTATAAGTCCAATAAAATTATTTTTATATTTTTACTCAGTTTATTTATGCGCAGTTCTTCTCTCCAGCATCAAATATTTCGGTATTCATTTGGAAATAACCAGACCAGTGAACCATAATCACTGCTTTCCTTCCAGAAGACTTTTATTGCTGTGCCTATGGCTGTCCAACCACTACTTACTGAGTTCTCATTATAACTGATAAAATACACATCCCCTTGCCTTTCAAAACAAGCACAGTTTTCCACCTTCCATTAAGAACTTACTGGAGGCCGGTGCCAGGCTCAATAGGCTAATCCTCTGCCTGCGGCACCGGCACCCCAGGTTCTAGTCCCTGTCGGGGTGCCAGATTCTGTCCCGGTTGCCCCTCTTCCAGGCCAGATCTCTGCTGTGGCCTGGGAGTGTAGTGGAGGATGGCCCAAGTGCTTGGGCCCTGCACCCCATGGGAGACCAGGAGAAGCACCTGGCTCCTGCCTTCGGATCAGCGCAGTGCGCCGGCCGCGGTGGCCATTGGAGGGTGAACCAACGGCTAAAGGAAGACCTTTCTCTCTGTCTCTCTCTCTCACTATCCACTCTGCCTGTCAAAAAAAAAAAAAAAAACTTATTGGATATATCTCCCATATCTTTCAAATATTCAACAAATGACTCTTATTCTTCTTATTATTAACTACTAGAAAAGTAAGCAATTATGGTACTGTGTATTAACAACAGGAATCAAGTTATTGGGAGCTACAATCATATAAGGTGTTCACTGATCCATACTGTCCACATTCATGTCCGTGAACTGACATTCAACAGAGGGCCTTCCTTTTGTTGGAGCTGACAATACTAGAACCTAGATGTGATTATATAATCAATGGACATATTTATTACACACACAGAAACAGTGAAACACAGCATCTTTACCAATCCTTACCTGCATTCATGTTTATAGACTCACAGACCCGTGTTCATAGTGACCTTTCACTGACCAGAGAACAGTTCTACTATTAAGAGAATTCTAATATTATGCAGAACACTTCATTGCCCTAAGAGGTAGAATTTATTTCTAGCTCTAGCAAGGTTGATAACTGAATTCTTACCTAAATATTGTAACTGGATTGAGAATAAGACTAGCAGACTCAATTCCAGAAAAAAAGAAATCACAGATGCTGATGCTGACTACTGAACCCCGGTATCTACCATAAAGAGCTATCCAGTGAACATTTCCTGAAAAGAAGGATTAGCGGCGCTGCGGCGCCATTTGGAACTGCAGTGCCGCCTGCAGGCCAGCATCCCATATGGGTGCTGGTTCAAGCCCTGGCTGCCCCGCTTCAGATCCAGCTTTCTGTGATGGCTTGGGAAAGCAGTGTAAGATGGCCCAAATCCTTGGGCCTTTGCACCCGAGTGGGAGACCTGGAAAAAGCTTCTGGCTCCTGGCTTCCGATGGGCACAGCTCCAGTTTTTGCAGCCATCGGGGGAGTGAACCAGCAGATGGCAGACATCTTTCTCTCACTGCCTCTCCTTTCTCTGTATAACTCTGACTTTCAAATAAATAAATAAATCTAAAAAGAGGATTAATAGATGAAAAAAACCGCAAGTAAATAATGTGTTATTGTGATATAGATGAGATATTTATTTTATTTTTTATTTTATTTTATTTTATTGATAGGCAGAGTGGATAGAGAGAGAGAAAGAGACAGAGAGAAAGGTCTTCCTTTGCCCTTGGTTCACCCTCCAAAGGCCGCCGCTGTGGCTGGCGCACCGTGCTGATCCAATGGCAGGAGCCAGGTGCTTCTCTTGGTCTCCCATGGGGTGCAGGGCCCAAGGACTTGGGCCATCCTCCACTGCACTCCCGGGCCACAGCAGAGAGCTGGCCTGGAAGAGGGGCAACCGGGACAGAATTCGGCGCCCCGACTGGGACTAGAACCTGGGGTGCCGGCGCCGCAAGGCGGAGGATTAGCCTAGTGAGCCGTGGCGCCAGCCCGAGATATTTATTTTAATATTTAGAGATATTTATTTTAATATTTAGGACAAGCAAAAAAGTTTTACCTTTTACAAAAAAGTGATGGAAAAAGAAAATGTGGTATATATAGATATGATGGAATATTGCTCAGCTATAAAAGAGAATGGAATTCTACAATTTGCTTCAAATGTAACTGTTGAAGACATCATGTTGAGTGAAACCATCCATACATAAAATACTGCGTGTTCTCCTTTATATAAGGAAACAAAAATTAAGAAAAAAAATCTCAAACAACAAAAGAAAGCGATGGCTGTGTGTATCAGTATTGCTGCAAACACAGTTTTGTCAGACTTTGTTAAAAATAAAAAAGGTGATGTTTATGATGCTCTGGTAGGCAAGGATACACAGTTGAAGAAGGATGGAGAAAGTGACAAAGGCTGAGAAAATGTATGCATAAAGATTCACAAATGAGGGACTCACTGGACTCACTGTTGTTAGTATTTCTGTTATTAGTATTTAGTACTGGAATAGGCAAAGATGTCAAAGACCACAGTGTTGAAATAAATAAAAAGCAGTAAATAATAACTAAGATGTAAGTAGACATATTTTATAATTCAAGGGTAGATAATTATTATTTCTCTTTCAGTTAGCTCTCATCAAATTCATATGGGATGCAGCATTCTAAAATGATCTTCCCTGATGAACAAAGGGTTAGGTAATAATGGGCAAAATGGTTGGAAATATTTTGAATTGCCATCAACTATTTAAAATATTTATGTTCAAAACTATTCTCTATCCCTTTACAGAATTAGAAAATCACATTCCTTCTGTTAAAAAGGTGAGAGATCTTAAAAAAAAAAACACAGAAAGTGTGTACTATAAAAAGCTCTGTGTGGAATTCAAAATATTTTTGTTTCAAAATAAACTCCTCTTTTAATATGATTTTACATGAACTTTTCAAAGCACCTTTATAATATTCAATTAATATTGCATATTTCCCAAATCATGTCTAATATAATATTTATCAGTAAAATAGTTTAGATACTTGACAATAAGGATTTCACAAGAGAGAACTTTAAATTGCATTCATCTGTCATTTATTTATTTATTTGAAAGTCAGAGTTACACAGAGAGTAGGAGAGGCAGAGAGAGAGAGAGAGATCTTTCATCTGCTGGTTTACTTCCCCAATTGGCCGCAACGGACGGAGCTGCACTGATCCGAAGCCAGGAGCCAGGAGCTTCTTCCATGTCACCCACATGTGTGTGGGGGCCCAAGGACTTGGGCCATCTTCTACTGCTTTCCCAGGCCATAGCAAAGAGCTGGATCAAAAGTGGAACAGCTTCTCGAATCGGTGCCCATATGGGATGCCGGCACTGCTGGCAGAGGCTTTACCTGCTACACCACAGCGCCGCCTCCACCCCAGTAAGTTTCAAAATGAATAGGGGAATGGGATATGACGGATGAATATCAACAGGTGTAGTGTGATAGAGAAATCACAATTTTTTGAATGGATGTACAGGAGTTTAAGATATCACTACAAAGCAAATTTGGAGTGATTGTTATAATAAATGTTATACCACAGACATATCTAAGGAGCTAAAGACCTCATAGGGTGGGCAACATATTATCTCTCATGCAATCAGGAAAGACTTCATAGAAGGATAGGTATATAAATTAGATGGAAAAGATGACTAAAATGTAGAGTCAGAGAAGAGAAAGGATATCTCTACAAAGACTATCACATAAACGTGGGATAAAGGCAGAGAAATATAAATACTCCAGAGGAGTTGGTAATATTGTTTGAGTGGATTTAAGAGTGTTAGGATATGTAAGGACAGATGGAAGACAGACACTAAGTTTATAACATGGATCCGCATGTGATAACTTAGATACAGTAATCCTTAGAAGTAGAACATTAACAAAGTTCTTTCTAGACCAGAAAGTTTGTAACGTGTCATATGTCTGCTTGTTCTTGACATCCAGAGAGCCATGATGCATTCACTCTCACAAGTTTAAATCACTCATGCTTGGGCTGACACTCAAGGAAAGTTGTAGACCAGCTTGATCTCTTCCTTGCAGCCACCTTCCCCAGAAGCCTGATTACAGATGTGGTTCATACTGATCACTGGAATCAGGCTTAATACTTGCTCCAAAAAGAGCACAGTCGTTGACATACAAAAATTCAAACTTGCAGACACTTATACATAAAAATAGTGCTTTTAAGTAAAAAGAATCACCTACAATAAATGAGTCTGTGGAAGAATTCCGCACAGATATGTAATGAGATGGGTACTGGCAGAATGCTGTGTTTATTTAGCTGTGGCCTTATAAAGAAACAATCATTTGCATATTTCTCTCAATTAAATATTACAGTGACATACTTAATTAAAAGTATAAAGGGCACTGACAATATTTTATTCTCTTAATGAAAGAGGAGACATATTATATAGTTCAGAATGTCTCTGTATTTAATTTTCCTGACTTTTTACTGCTCAAATTGTGCTCCTACTATGAATGTTGTCAATTAGGATGAAAAGAAGGAAAATTAAAGTCGCTCTTGAAAATGCACTTGTGTTTACTTGTGGAATCTGTGTATATTCAAAAAGTTGTGATTTGCATATTTCATGCATAATTAAATCCAGGAAAAGTGAACAGTACAGAGGCTCGGGCAGTTTTACAATCTTTGCAGGATATTTGCAATTTGGGGAGATTGATGTCTGAAGGCAGGGTCTACTCTTCAAAAATATCAGATCTATTTATTTTTCCTAGAAAAGCACTGAATGTTTTAAATTTCCATTATGTACATTTACCTATATTTATAGCCATTATCTAGTGTGGAAACACTGGTAGAATCAGGGTTGGGATAAACACGGTAACTGGGCTTGGATTCTGGAAAGATGAGTTTGAATCACAGCCCTTCTATGATATTTATTAAGTTTTCTATGAGTCACCGTTTTGCCATCAATAGCAAGAATATAGTGACACATATTACATTGGCTGTAATATCAAATGAAGAACACAAAACACATAAGACACATGTAAACATTTTGTAAACCATTATGTATCAAACAAATATAATAATATTTTTCTGAAATTGCAATTTCCTTAAATGCAAGAAGAAGAAAAATGATGACCATTGTCCAAAAGAGGCTTAAATGTTGAGTGAGAAAGACAAATGGGTTTGCTACTATAATTCAAATAAAATGGAATGTGTAATATATTGCAGAAATAAAGCAGGTACATAAATATGACAAACCTGCCTACAGTTCATTTTGCTTCTGTGAATGGACTTCTTTGAAATAAGACTGCAGGGAATAGATCAAGAGCAGAGGAAATAAAAATCCATTTCCAGAGAAGGAACCAAGAGTGCGTTCATTGAGTTAAAATTTGAACCTAACATGAAAGGGAAAAATGAAATTTTAATATTTTCAGAAAAATACATTTGTGAGGTCATTTACCTGAATTTATCAGCAGCAAGTTTCTACATAGTTGCTTCTGGTTTATGTTGGCTCCTTCTGAACTGCCAAGGATAATAAACAGTAAATCTTTATAATGTTCTCCACTGACAAAGACGGATATTCTTAGGTCTTTCTGTCTCAGTCTCTTTTCTCTCTTCTCTTCCTCCAAGTGCCCACCTACCCATATCTCAGACAACACAAGTACATTGATCATTTTGTTTTAAAAATTTAATTTTTAGAGCAGTTTAAGTTCAAACAAAATTGAAAAGAAGGCACAAAAAATCCCCATGTGTCTCCCTGTTCACCACATGCATAGCCTCTTCCACTATCAACAGCCCACAACAGAATAGTACATTTGTTATAATTGGTGAACCTGCCAAGTTTGACACATTGCTATCAACATACCAGTTGCTCTTGGAATAGTGTGATCTATGGATTTGGAATGATGAGCATCCACCATCACAATACCATTTAAAGTATTGTCGCTGTTTCAGAAACCCTCTGTGCTCCCCTATTCCTCGTTTCATCCTTCTAATATCAGGCAAGTACTGATCTTTCCACTGTCTCCATAGTTTTGCCTTTTCCAAAATGTCATACAGCTGGAATCATATATGACTATTTTAGATTGGCTTAATTCACTTAGTAGTTCTTTATGTATTCCCATGGCTTGACAATTCATTTTTTAATATCTAATAATATCTGGTTGGGTGGATGTACCAGTTTATTCACTCACCTACTGAAGAAATTCTTGGTTTCCTCCAGGTTTTGGCAATTATGATTAAAGCTATTATAAATTCATTTTCATTTCTATGTGTGGATATTTTTCACTTCCTTTGGCTAATTACTAAAGAGCAACTTCTGAATTTTCTATTAAGTCTATGTGAAGTTTTGCAAGAAATAGCCAAACTGTCTAAAAGGAGGCTATATAATTTTGCAATGATTATACAAGCAATGAATGAGGTCCTATTGCTTCATATCCTCATCAGTGTTTGGTGCTATGAGTCTTTGGAAAAATTGGTTATTCAAAAGATGCATGAGAGTATCTCATTTTTGTATTAATTTACATTTTGATGATGATTTATGATAGGCAGCATCTTTATGTATGCTTATTTACCATGTATATGTCTCCCTTGATGAGATGGCTATTCAAGTCTTTAACACGTATGTAATTCTGTTGTTTTCTTATTGTTGCATTTAAAGAGTTAATTGTATGTTTTGATATCAGTTATTTATTTAAAAAATTTTGTGCAAATTTCTTTGACCAGTGTGATTTTTCATTTTTTCATTTATTTCACATTGTCTTTTATTGTGTAGAAACTATTTAGTTTTGATGAAATTAGATTATCAGTTTTTCCTCTAATGAACAATGCTTCAGTGTTCTATCCAAAAATCATTACCAAATCCAAGGTCATCTAGATTTTTTCCTGTTTTATCGTCTAGTAGTTCTGTCAGTGTTTTTAAAGATATATTTATTTATTTGAAAGAGTTACAGAAAGAGAGACATGAAGAGTGAACCTCCATCCACTGGTTCAGCCCCAGATGGACACCATGACCAGGGCTGAGGCAGGGCTTCCTCAGGGTCTCCCACGCAGGTGCAAGAGGCACAAACACTTGAGCTGTCTCCCACTGCTTTCTCAGGAGCGCTAGCAGGGTGCTGGATTGGAAGTGGGACAGCTGTGACACAAATTGGTGCCCACATGGGACACTGGCATTGCAGGTGGCAGTTTTACCCACTATGCCACAACTCTGGCCCCAGTGCAGTTCTGTTTTTGTTTTAAACATTTATTTATTTATTTATTTAGAAAGTTGGAGTTACAGAGAGAGGGAGAGAGAATCTTTTATCCACAGGTTAACTCCCCAGACAGTTGTAACAGCCAGTATTAGGCCAGGCTGAAGCCAGGTGCCAGGAGTTTCTTCCGGGTCATGCATGTAGGTGACAGGGGCCAAGCCACTTGAGCTATCCTCCACTGCTTTCCCAGGCACATAAGCAGGGAAGTGGATCCGAAGTGAAGCAGCCAGGACTAGAACCAGCCATATGGGATGCCAGCATTGCAGGTGGCAGTTTTATCCACTTGCTCCTCCACAACGTTGGCCTCTGTTTTTTGTTTTTGTTTTATTTTTAAATAAATAATTTAGATATCTATGTATTCTAGCACTGTATGTTGAAAAAGACTATGGTTCTTAAGTTGTTTGTGTTTTTCTCTTTTGTGGAAGATAAGTTGACCTACTCTGCTGCAGCCATTTGGGAAATGAGTCAGCAGATGAAATATCTTTATCTCTCCCTCTGTCTCTACCACTCTACCTTTTATGGAAGAAAGAAATCTTTTTAAGACATCTGAGAGTGTCAGTTCTCCAACTTTGTTCTTATTTTTTAATATCTTGTTAGATTTTTTTTGCCTTTCAATATGAAATTCACAAGATTTTGTTAGCAGCCACAAAAGGACCACAAGAATTCTTTTCGTAAAGATTTATTTATTTGAAAAGCAAAGTTACAGGGTGGGGAGGTGGGGAATGCAGGGAGAGGGAAGATAGATGTTCCATCTGTTGTTGGTTCACTCGCCAAATGGCTTTAACAGTTGGGCTGTGCCAGGCAGAAGCAAGGAGCCAGGAGCCTCTTCTGGGTCTCCCATGTGGATTCAGGGGCCCAACTACTCAGGCCCTCTTCTGCTGCTTTCCCAGACAAATTAGCAGAGAGTTGGATCAGAAGTGGAGAATCTGGAACTAGCACTGATGCCCATATGGGATGCCAGTACCACAGGCAGCTGCTTAGCCAGCTACACCATAGTGCCACCCTCAACTGCAAGAATTTTTAGGGGGTTGGCTCCAAGATGGCAGGATAGAAGGGAGCTCACTGATAATCCAGGAAAAAAATAGTTTAATAAAAGTGGAGATAGTATAGTCTCAGGAAAGAGTTAGGGAAAAAACTGCAAAGGAAGCTCTTCTGGAATTAGAGGGACACAGTGGATCTACGTGGAGGACATGGGCACCCGTGGCTCGGGAGACCAGCTGCCGAGAGCCTCTGCACCAGTGCTGGAAAGAGAGGTGAGGCGAAACCACAGTAGCCCGAGACACTGGCAGAAAATTGTCAGAAAGAGCCTAGAGCGAATGAGGCTTGAAGCCCCATGGAGGAAAGTACACCAGCCTAACTAGAGGAGAGAAAAAAATAAAAGGGATGGTATGGACACGATTCTCTCTCTCCACACACCTTACAAAGGCGTGTGAGACATTAGAGCAGGTGCTATTTTGGACATATGTAACAGCTGCACCAGATTAGGGCTGTGCCTGCCCTCAGCCAAGCAGAAAAACCTGACTCTGGTGGGGAGTAATTACAGGAGATGAAGATCTAGTGAAAGCATGGAGCTTATGAACAGGGTGTGTGGGAGAACTCATGGTGTGGCTGAGACATGAGTAGTCTCTGTGAAAGATACCACAAATTCAGGCGGCCTTGGCTACCTGGTGAGAGACATTGCAGGGGAATTTGAACTTACACTAAGAACTGCACAGATCTTTTGTGTGGTCCTTGGGACAGAGCAGACGAATATTACACCCACTGGGGCTAGCGCTCAGGCACTGATTGCCATCGAGGAGAAAGCTCAGCTTAGCGGAATTACTTCCCTTTTGAATAAGAGAGAGAGAGAGAGAGAGAGAGAGAGAGAGAGAGAGAGAGAAACAGGCCAAACCTGGGTGTGTCACATTTGGCACACACCTAAACCCTGAAGAACTGAACAGAGGTCTCTGGCCACACCCACCACAAGCCTCTAGAGATCCACCAAAATCAGACAGTCCACTTAATCTAGAGTCATAGTATAATGAGAAAAGCCACCAGAGCAAAAAAAAATTAATAATAATAATAATAAGAAGAAGAAGAAGAAGAAGAAACCAAAAAATATCTCCACAATGTCAATGTATGATAAGAACATTTAGAAGAGAACTATAGAAATCCATTCAGGACATGACAGAAAATCTCTCTCATGAAAATGAAATCTTAAGGAGGAATCAAAATAAAATGAGGAATTTAGTAGAATTTAAAATTGATATATTGAAGAGAAATCAAAATGAAATGAAGAATTCAATAGAACAAATAAAAAACAGATTTGAGAGCCTTAAAAACAGAATCAGTGAGGCAGAAGAGAGAATATCAGACATAGAAGACAGAGCACAGGAAAGTATACAGTATAACCAAAGGAAAAAGGAAATTAGAAATCTAAAAAATATTGTCAGGAATCTACAGGATACTATTAAAAAACCCAATCTTCGGGTTCTAGGAGTTCCTGAAGGCATGGAGAGAGAGAAACGATTAGAAGGCCTTTTTAGTGAGACACTAGCAGAAAACTTCCAGGGTTTGGAGAAGGAAAGAGACATCCCAGTACAGGAAGCACATAGAACCCTAAATAAACATGACAAAAAGAGATCCTCACCACGACACATTGTAATCAAACTCACCACAGTGAAACATAAAGATTCTAAAATGTGCAAGAGAGAAACGTCAGATTACTAGATTACTCTCAGAGGATCTCCAATTAGAAACCCAACAGGCTAGGAGGGAATGGCGAGATACAGCCCAAGTACTAAGGAAAAACTGCCATCCCAGAATATTATATCCTGCAAAGCTCTCATTTGTGAATGAAGGTGAAATAAAGACCTTTCATAGCAAACAGAAATTGAAAGAATTTGGCACTACTCGTCCAGACCTGCAAAAGATGATTAAAGATGTGTTACACACAGATACACAGAAACACGGTCATCAATACGAAAGAAGGTAAAGGAAGAAAATCACCCAGTAAAAGATCACAGGGAGTTCAAAGCATATATTAGAAATATCTCCGGGAAAATGGCAGGGCAAATCACTATTTATCAACAGTCACATTGAACATAAATGGCCTCAACTCTCCAGTTAAAAGACAAAGACTGGCTGAATGGCACCAAACAAATGAGCTCTCAATGCATCTCAGGATCTAGAAAACCTGCAGCAAACCAGACGCAAATCTAGTAGGAGAAGAGAAATAATTAAAATCAGAGAAGAAATCAACAGGATTGAATCCAAAAAAAAAATTACAAAAAATCAGCCAAACGAGGAGCTGGTTTTTTGAAAAAATAAACAAAATTGACACACCATTAGCCCAACTAACAAAAAAAAAAAAAAAAAGGAGAGAAAACAACCAAATCAGATATTAAAATATTAAAAAGGGAATGTAACAACAGACACCACAGAAATAAAAAGAGTCATCAGAAATTACTACAAAGAGTTGCATGCCAACAAACAGGGAAATCTATCAGAAATGGATAGATTCCTGGACACATGCAACCTACCTAAATTGAACCTTGAAGACATAGAAAACCTAAACAGACCCAAAACCGACTCAGAAATTGAATCAGTAGTAAAGGCCCTCCAAACAAAGAAAAGCCCAGGATCGGATAGATTCACTGCTGAATTCTACCAGACATTTAAAGAAGAACTAACTCCAATTCTTCTCAAACTATTCAGAACAATTGAAAAAGAGGGAATCCTCCCAAATTTTTTCAATGAAGCCAGCATCACCTTAATTCCTAAACCTGAAAAAGATGCAGCATTGAAAGAAAATTACAGAACAATATCCCTGATGAACATAGACGCAAAAATCCTCAATAAAATTCTGGCCAATAGAATGCAACAACACATCAGAAAGATCTTCCACCCAGACCAAGTGGGATTTATCCCTGGTATGCAGGGATGGTTCAACATTCACAAATCAATCAATGTGATACACCACATTAACAAACTGCAGAAGAAAAACCACATGATTAGCACAACAATTGCAGAGAAAGCATTTGATAAAGTACAACACCCTTTCATGGTGAAAACTCTAAGAAAATTGGGTATAGAAGGAACATTCCTCAGTACAATCAAAGCAATTTATGAAAAACCTACAGCCAGCATCCTATTGAATGGGGAAAAGTTGGAAACATTTCCACTGAGATCTGGTACCAGATAGGGATGCCCACTCTCACCATTGCTATTCAATATAGTACTGGAATTTTTAGCCAGAGCCATTAGTCACAAAAAAGAAATTAAAGTGTTACAAATTGTGAAGGAAGAAGTCAAACTATCCCTCTTTGCAGGTGATATGATTCCTTATTTAGGTGATCCAAAGAACTCTACTAAGAGACTATTGGAACTCATAGAAGAGTTTGGCAAAGTAGGAAGATATAAAATCAATGCACAAAAATCAACAGCCTTTGTAGACACAGGCCATGCCACGGCTGAGAAAGAACTTCTGAGATCAATGCCATTCACAATAGCTACAAAAGCAATCAAATACGTTGGAATATACTTAACCAAGGATGTCAAAGATCTTTACGATGAGAATTACAAAATCTTAAATTAAAGAAATAGAAGGGGATACCAATTCAATCCCATCAAAGTGGCATGTACCAATGCCACCTTACTTGTTAAAGTGATCAGTTTAAGTTCGTAACTGATCAAAAAGATAGGATTAAGTGTCAAAGGGATTACATAAATAAGACGAGTGTCTGTAAATAATAATTGATAGAACTAAAAAGGAGAGAATGATCCTACATGGGAAGCAGGATACACAGCAGACTCATGGAGTGTCAAATGCCTGAAACAGCATTCTGGCCTCAGAATCAGCCCTTAAGGCATTCGGATCTGGCTAAAAAGTCCATGAGAGTTTCGCAGGCATGGAAAGCCAAGGAACTCTGTCAAAAAAATATGACCTAAGTAAAAGATCTCTGTGAGTAAGATCCCAGTAGAAACAATGGGCCTCAAAGAAGGAGGTACCTTTCTCTGAAGGGAAGAGATAACTTCCATTTTGAATATGGCCTTGTCTAAATAAGATTGGAGTTGGTGAACTCAAGAGGCTTCCATAGCCTTAGTAGCTCATGACAAAAGCCTCAGGTGATTGCTGATGTCATAAATAAGAGTTTCAATTGTTAAATCAACAATGAGAGTTACTGTACACCTGCTCCCTCTGTAGGACCTCTGTCCTTAATGTGTTGTACATGTGAATTAACAGTAAAACTACTTTTCAAACAGTACTCTATACTTTGTGTTTCTGTGTGGGTGCAAACTGTTGAAATCTTTACTTAGTATATACTAAGTTGACCTTCTATATATAAAGATAATTGAAAATGAATCTTGATGAAGAATGTGATGGGAGAGGGACTGGGAGATGGAATAGTTGAGGGTGGGAGGGAAGTCATGAGTGGAAAAGCCTCTATAATCTGAAAGTTGTACTTTGGAAATTTATATTTATTAAATAAAAGTTAAAAGATTTTTAATTGGAATTCCATTAAATCTATAGCTCAATTTGGTAAAATATAATGTATACTGGTGAATCTTCCAGTCCATGAGCATGGCATTTATTGGCTCTACAGAGCTATGTTTAGATTTCACTATATTGAATCTTTGTCTCTAAATTGTGAACTTTCTGTGTGTTTCCCAAACCCTGCATCCTCTTGTATGGGTCAAAATGTCTAGACTGGACTAAACTCTTGTATTTTCCTTCTCCCAAATGGAAGGTTAGATCGACTTGAAGATGGATGTTTACATGAGAGACCAGGCCAATAAGACTCTGGTTAAATAGGGGGAAAAAGGTCTGTTAAATGTTTTCTCCTGGGTGCAGATCTTGGTAAGAAAAACAGAGTGAGCATGATTATTTTTGAAATAGTTGCACTTCCCATTCCTCTGCCACATAGCAGGGAATGTCCAGCCCTGGGTCCATATGAGGCCCCAAAACTATTTGGTCTGGCCACAGGCATGAGTTGAAATTCAATAAGTTTATAGCAGGGTCATTTCAAGTTGATAATTTTGTATGTCCTGTGAGTGGTGTCATAAATATCCACAGGACCCTTGGAAGAATAAAGGCTCCCTACTACTGCTTTAGTCTGCCAGACACGGGAGAGAAATTTTCTCCATTATTTACTGTGAGAATCTGGTCAAGCTCCAGGTGACAGATTGCACAAAACCAGGTGGATCACCATGGAGCTTTAAACTCTGAAACTTGTCTACACTGAGCCTCTAGCAATCCATCAATTCTAGTGTGAGGCTCTCCTGCCCTGGCAGTAGTTCCCATGGAAGTCTTAGCTTGTGAGTTCCTGCTCTCACGACTTAAGATTTTCTGTGTCTACTTGTCTGTCTTTTCAACTTGGGGGCTCTGGTTTTCCTTGTGACCCCACTTCTCTTACAGATCAAAGAACAGCTACTGATTTTTTTTCAGGTTTTGAGCATTTTGCTTGTTTTTACGATAGAGTTACAAACTGTTTACTCATTGAACTGAGCCAGTCAGTCATTTTTTCAGAGCTAAATTCTAATTCTCAAAGATGAAAGGATTATTGACTTATCTATAAGTTTGAAGCTACTTGTTTCTGCAGAAGTTGCTGAGCATTGCATCTTTCATATAATCGAGGCATTTGCTTTTATGGATTAGCACCCATTTCCTTTTCTCCTTACTGGATATCTGGGTGCACTTGACAGGTATGTTAAATTTTGAATTTTGGAATGTTGACTCATGTGGGTTCTTCCAGACAAGACTCAATGATGTCTATCCACTTTGTTCCATCACTGTGCTTTTAATGACAACATAGAATTTTCTCACATCCTTCAAATGAACAATCCTGGTTAGAAACAGGACTAATCTATGACTGAAATGTTAGACAAGAATATGGTACTTTCATTTGTAATTGGAGGACTAAAATCCACATGGTGCATTTCATACAAGAAGAAAAGGATCTACAATAAACCATCATCAACATCAGTAGCACAATAGTCATTGAGCAATTACTCTGAGGGTAGTATTGTCCAATGTACTTTAAATAAATGCCTCATTAATATTCCCAGAAAATTTACAAAAGAGATTCTACTGGTTGGCTCATTTCATACATGAGCACACTCAGCCTTTGAGATACCTTTCTGGAGTGAAACTAGTAGGATTTTATTTAAAGAGTCAGAATTCAGAATTGAGATTATATTTGAAAATGTCAGAAAGTAAACTAATTTGTTATTTGCTAATTCCTAGTGTTTTGACACCAAAATATGTAAAGGATTCTGATAGGACACAGACATTTTAGTCTTCCTCTAATTCCACCATCTAAACCCTTATTTCATAAGGTGCCACCATCTTTCTTTGTCGTTGCTGGCGTCCAAGGTGTCCAAACATGTATCGCAGTGCCTAGGAGTTCCACAGGACATGTGACATTTTAAGTAACACTTAGCAATGGTAACACATCCCCAGAAACTACACATCAGAAGTAAATTTAATTTACTATGTAGATTATTTGTAAAAGGCGAAAGATTTATACGATCTGAAGAGAAACCAGAGCATGTATGTAGATTATTTGTGAATACTACAACTATTAGACTACTCTCTGCTCCTTTGGATAACATATTTGGCAAAAATCACCAAAGTCAACATGAAATATGAGAGGCAGATGATGGTAGATAATTAAATTTATTTTCATTTGTTTGAAAAGCAGAGTTGAGAGAGAAGATACAGAGAGAACTTCCATATGCTTGTTCACTCTTCAAATGACTGCAATAGCCATGGCTGGGCTAGGCCGAAGTCAAGAGCCAGGAAGTCCATCTGGGTCTCCCATGTGAATGATAGAGGCCTAAGTACTTGGGCCATCTTCTATTGCTTTCCTATCTGCATTATCAGGGAGCTGGATCAGAAGTGGAGCAGCTAGAATTCCAACCTGCATGGATATGGGATGCCAGCATCGCAGGCAGCAGCTTAACCCACTGTGCCACAACACCTGCCCCTACAGTTAAATTTCAGTTTGAAAATTTGTTAATCACCAAATAAGCATAAATGCCCTATTGGTCATTAATTGTGGTTTGTTAGTAATGCAATCAAATGTAATTTATTTAAATTGATACGCATTTTCAAATGATCATTCAGTTCTTAGGATATAAATACTTATCAGATTATTTGGATTTGACTTGCAAGGTATTTCTTTCGACGTAGGAGCACCATTGAAAGATTGTTGAGACGAGCAAAGCAGCTGAGAAAGTTTGGGGACCTGTGAACAACATTCCTTCTGTGTTTTCTGAGATTGATGAGTGTTACTTGAAACCTGGAGCCTCACATGTCTAGCTCTCATAACACATAATTAACTTCGAGGATTCCATGTAAGGCCACAGGTCTTCATGAGCAGCCAACATATGTCGTATGACACAACTCATAAGGGCAGTGGAGCCAAATTACTAATCAGTACCCTAAGTAGCAGGTTGGATTGAGACGTTTAGGCAAATTCTTGACTATTTCTCTCTTTTTTTGAATTAATTCATTTATTTTACAGAGAAAGAGAGAGAGGGAGAGAGTGGGAGTTATCTTCACTCCCCAAATGCCTCCAACAGCCACAGCTGGGTCAGATCAAAACTGGGAACCAGGGACTCCATCTGAATCTCCCCCATGGGTGGCAGTAACCAAAGTACTGTGGACATCATTTGCTGCCTCCCAAGTGCATTAGCAGGAAGCTGGATCAGAAGGGCTTAGTAGCTGGAAGTCAATCCCAGGCTCTCTGTTGTGGGATATGGGCATCCCCAAGCAGCAGCTTAACCTGCTGTGCAACAACACTGGCTCCACTTCTTTTTCTTATAGTCCTTTCAGATAGAGTTGTGAAAACAATGTAAACACACCATTAATTGAAATGTCATGCCTCAGTGCTCTCTCTGTGAAGAGATAGCTGGAAACCAAAGATACAGAACTTCACAGCATCATATCTGTCATTGATTGAGTTTTCTTTCTGAGCACCATAACTGCTGGTTTTGAAACTTAGTAATATCATTGTTAGCACTGTCATATTTTCCTCTCATCTCCATATTTAGATAATACAGACCAGGACACTACCAATGTCCATCTCAACCAATCAAAAATTATTTGATAATCATCATATGAGTTAATTGATAGTTATTAAACTATAGGTTCTCCAAATATTAGGATCAGAAAAGGAGTTTGGATGTTTGCAATGTAATGTTTTATCAGAGCTTGAGCTTTTTCTTAAATCTTCCACACTCTCATAGACACTGCTGTAAATTTCAGTAATAATCTGATGACATTTCTAAGATATTTCCATTTTAAATTTTTGAAAAGCTTAGCAATAAAATTACTGTTTGGCTAATTAGATTAAAATTAGAGTACAAGCAGAACAATCAATTAGATCAAGTTTACAGTTAATTTTTCCTTCTGATGTTAGAGAATTGTCATATTTTGGTTTTGCCAGAATTAGAAATGTCCAATTACATCAAAATATGGGTGTATCTCGCACTGATTAAGCTATGTCTTTGTTGGAACCTGTTGGGTGACTGGGGCCTGCACCACTCTGGCTCAGTGAAACTAGACACAGCTAGGTAATCTGAAGGCTAGAGAAATGCTTGTTGCTTGGGAAAGACCCAAGAGGTCCAGGGACATTGCAAGCTCCTAATCACTGTAAACTCTACCAAGGAACCTTTGTGAAAGTCTCCCACCCACCTTATCAGGGTCCACGTGTTGCTCTGCACCTCCCCCAGTAAGTAGCTGAAGAAGTGACCCTGCCGCCACCCAAATAGAATGCAATCTGGCTTTAAACCCCTCCCCTCTGTCTGGGCACGTGGAACCCCAAGTCCCTTAACTTCCTTTCTATTCCCCCTAAAATAAAGTCTCTATTACTTTAACTGCCCTCCTTGCCTTCTCTAAATGCTAAAATCCTGACACCTAATGGTTTTCACTTCAAATACCAATGTAGACAAGCAAATATGTTATTACATTGTATACGTATGTCTATCTTATGATAAGTCAAACTATTCCTATTTTATGAAGGTCATTATTGGGGTCACAGTTGGTAAGTTACAATATTGTTCAAAACTAGAAAATTAGCAATTTTGATTTTATTATTGAGTTAAACATGGGCACATATTAAAAATATCAAAAAGTTACACACGATAAATTAAGAATCTGATTACACGTGGTTTCTAATAATTAGCACCAAATGATAAATTAGCTCATTCATTATTTGGAGGTCTGTTCTGCCACACAGGGCAAAAAAAGATACAGATGCACTCTCTTCATTCATTGCTCCTATTGAGTTTTTTCACACTGAGCTTCCCCACTGACTTCTGAGGCACTGAACTCAGAGAGCATTAAAAGGCCACCATCTGATCTTGCTTTACCCCCTGTCGTGCTAATCTGAACTCCCTTGAAGCTCCTGTGAATTCACTATGAGCTCCGAGTTCAGTTCTACTTCTCTGAGAGAAAGATGTGCTAAGAATTTGGATACTAGTCAATGGTTCTTTCTGTATGTCTTCCCAGCAGAGTTCATCTACTTAAAAGTTTGAAGTCAATATTTTTGAGGTTGAACTCTTCAATCATCAGTCAATCGCGCTCTCTCTCTCTCTCTCTCTCTCTCTCTCTCTTTCTTCAATCTAAACACTCTTCCAAACAGATGTGCTATTGCACTAGTGTTTATCCCCAGTTCTTTGGGAAATATTTGGTTAATGTTCCTGATTTACAAATCATTAATTCTAAAAACCAGTGATACTTTATTTCTCACATCTCAGCTTTCACAAGAGTTTAAATGAAGCATTGAAGCATTGTAATCTCCTGAATGACAATACATGTTCTCATTAAAGATACCAGCTAGATTTTCAGACTTTTTTATGCTAATCTATTGAGGCCTCTGTCACCAAAGTCATTAGCAGATGGTTGTTAAATTTGTCAAAAATGGAAATTTTGTAGGTAGTATTCAGTGAACTGATACACATTTCTTTAGGGTTTTACATAGATCCATTGGCTGTCCCCTGTAGTGTGTGTGTGTGTGTGTGTGTGTGCGTGCTCCTTGCTATCAATTCTCTCCTGTTGCTTTTTCCTACCTGTAAACCTTTGCCTTTTCTTCCTTTGGAGTCTGAATATGGTGACATTAAGATAAAACAGATTAGTTTATTCCATTATGAGCACATGGATGAATAGCAGCTATCACAAGTTTCTTGCATAAAGTAGCTGCTCTATATAATTGCATACGTCATGTCACTATTATATTATTATTATTAATTAATATTATTCTTTTCATTCGCTTATTTCCCCTTCAAACACAATCAGACACAGTGCAGATACCAAGCAGCAGAAACATAAGAGGGCTTGACAGCACAATTGCCTAAGAAGAAAAAAGCCTGAACATAAAGAACGACAAAAAATTACGGTTCCCACCTCTACCTTTCAAAATTCCATTCACAAAAAATGACCTGTAAGATTTAAGAGAAATATGATGTTATTGAAATTAGGACTGTATGTGTTACCCTCCTTCAAACATACACTTGCTCAAATGTGGTCAGCTTGATTGTCAAACACTTTCAGAAGTGAGGGAACAATGAGATGAGGAAAAGAGTGTGGGCTCATGGAAAGCTATGATTTTATTCCTTATGGTAATATTGCAAGGACTCCATAGAGCCTCTAGGAAACTCAGCAGCAGTTGTATATTTCTCCAACACAGAGAACACTAGTAATATAGATTCTTGATCAGACTATCAGGTATAAATTCTGTGTCTACCTGTTTTTTTACCAGGTGAATCCTGCCTCTACCTGTCTTACCAGGTGTGAATCCTGCCTCTGTCGTTCCCAAGACAAGGCAGTAGGTACTTTTTTTCTTACTATAGTTTTCTGGTTCTGGTAATCAAATAAGTCCTATGGCCAAAATGAATGCTCTTCATAATCACCTTAAGAATATTTGCATAATTAAAATAGGTCTTAATACTTTATCAGCTTTAATATACAGGTAATGAGAAGAGAGAAACATTTTTTTCTTGGAATGTTAAGCAGAAGCACATTGGATTTGGAACTGACATCGAGAGTCTTACTGAAATGAGAATTACAATCAAAGCAAGAAAAATTATAGCAATACAGAGGTATACAGAAGCAAAAGACTAGAAAGAGAAAATAGAGAAACACAAGCCAGAGAGATAAAATATACTATACCATATTTGGTTTTCTCATTGAAATAGACTCACAAATGCTCCATTTGTGAAGGACAATGAGATGAACTTAAAATCTTTTACTCATCGGCCGGCGCCGCGGCTCACTAGGCTAATCCTCCGCCTTGCGGCTCCGGCACACCGGGTTCTAGTCCCGGTCGGGGCGCCGGATTCTGTCCCGGTTGCCCCTCTTCCAGGCCAGCTCTCTGCTGTGGCCAGGGAGTGCAGTAGAGGATGGCCCAAGTGCTTGGGCCCTGCACCCCATGGGAGACCAGGAGAAGCACCTGGCTCCTGCCATCGGATCAGCGCGGTGCGCCAGCCGCAGCGGCCATTGGAGGGTGAACCAACGGCAAAGGAAGACCTTTCTCTCTCTCTCTCTCTCACTGTCCACTCTGCCTGTCAAAAAATAATAAAAATTTTTAAAAAAATCTTTTACTCATAATAATCCTGACTGAATACCAGACCAATAGATTATTATTACTTAAGCCTCAACTTTCTTTGAATTTCAATTTGCTACAAATGCCATTTGCTGTTCCAAGATCCAAGCTAGAAAATGATATTACCATTATTAAAGTTTAAATAATACCATAAAATACACCAATGGCATATAACAAGATATCATAGCCAAATCATTATTGACCTACCCTATCCAAGATCTCAAGTTAATGTTCTTTGTCAAAGTTACAGCAAACACATACAATTTAAATTGAAATCAAACAATTAGTTCAAATGTCTGTTTATTAATAACCTGCTAGTGTTAACAACTCAGATCTTCTCATTATAAATACTTCCTTAAACAGTTACTATCATGTTATCAAGCATGACATTGTGCCAGAAACCACTTTTGCAAACTTTATTCATGGTGGAACCCCATAACTCAAATCTTAACATAGGACTGGATTTAAATTTGCAGCCATTAAGGCATGTCTCCACTTTATATGAAGGTTTTAATTTAATATTTGTCACTAAGGAAAATTGATTTGCATTTTAATGGGAAAATCACTATGCAAACTTTTAAAACATTTCACCTAGAGGTTGACAGCAAAGTCAAAAGAAGTTGTTTTGAAACCATGAAAAGAAATGAGTAAAACTCTACAGAACAGAGTTACTTTATTTTTTGAATTAGATATTCTACTGCAATCAAATCTGTTTTGAAATATCTATATATATAGAAAGTAGTTCATCTCAAAATATGGTAGCAGAATATTCTCATATTGAAATAAAAAACACTTTATTCATGTTGAAATATATATTATATAGACCTCTATAAGTATAGCAAATTATCAAGAACTTACTTTGAAAAGATAAATATTATATATTTTCTCTGATATGAGACCATTAATATAGAATACAAAAAAATGTATAGAAATGAAATGGGCGTTTTGTGATTTGATTGTCATTTTATTGCTTTTTTTATACTCCTGTGGAACTGTGATCTTCCTGCTTTTTGTTTGTTGAATACTGTGGTTGGTGGTAATTGGGCCTGTGAGTGTGGAATGGATTGAAATTGTGTCTTTGCAAATATGCAAACAAACAAAAGAATTGGCTTTGTTTCTTGTATGGGTGAAGGTAGTTTCTAAAAATATTTGCTCTACGAAGTTGTCAGTGTATTGGTTTCTCATCAATTTGGTTCACACCAAGAGTTCTGGAGAGGATGATTGCTGTGCTGCAGCAGGTTAAATCCCCAGTAGGGACCCCCGCATACCAAAATGTGAGTGTCTGGCATAGAGCTCTGTCTCCATCTATGTCCACCTGCATACTAGGGAGGCATATCTAGGGAGGCAAGTGCTATTTGGATCACCCACATACCATATCTTTACACATGGGTTCAAGTTCTGACTCTACTCCCAACTCTAGCTTCCTACTTATGTGCCCAAGAAAGGAGCGGGCTACGGTTCAAGTTGTTGGCTTCCTATCACATGCATGGAAGACCTGGCTCCTGGTGATTGATTGGCTTTGGCCTGGCCAAGCCCTGGCTGTTACAAGTACTTGGGTACTGAACTAGCAAATGGGAGATATCTCTGTCTGTCTGTCTCATTGCCTGTCAAATAAATAAATAAATAAATAGTTCAAGAGAATTCATGTTGTGTAAATGTACATTATGTGGAATCATTTATTTTCTCTGTATGGTGACAAGTCTCAGCAAAACTAAGAAATATAACAAAGGCAGGTATACAGAAGCCAAAAATGAAACTCATCCAGTTTCCTGGTAAAGAAGAAAATATTGGTTGTTTTTTTAAAGATTTTATTTATTTATTTGACAGGTAGAGTTACAGATAGTGAGAGAAAGAGACAGAGAGAAAGGTCCTCCTTACATTGGTTCACTCCCCAAATGGTTGCAAGGACAGGCGCTGTGCCGATCCGAAGCCAGGAGCCAGGTGCCTCCTCCTGGTCTCCCATGCGGGTGCAGGGGCCCAAGCACTCGGGCCATCTTCCACTGCTATCCCAGAGAGCTGGACTGGAAGAGGAGCAGCCGGGACCAGAACCGGCGCCTATATAGGATGTCGGTGCCGCAGGTGGAGGATAAACCTAGTGTGCCATGGGGCCGGCTCCCAAAACATTGGGTTTTAACATTTGTTTGGAGAAAGTATACTCCAGTTTCACTCAAGAAACAAAAAAATCCTTTAAATATGCAAAGCAACATGATTTTGAAAGAAATTTAGATAATAGAATAATTTATCTTTTCTGAGCATTGATTTTCTATTAATATCAATATGTTAATTACAAAAATTAACTGGAGTCATAGCCATAAAGCACACCTAGCACGATTCTCAGTAAACTTTTTAATTAACAGGAGTTTTGTCCTCATTTTCTCTGTTATTTGAATATCTCCTATCAGGTCAACTGCACATATTGATTCAAGTCTGTAGGGTACCAAAGACTAACGACTTCATGCCCAACCTTGGTACAATAATCTGCTTTTTTTTTTTTTTTGACAGGTAGAATTATAGACAGTAAGAAAGAGAGACAGAGAGAAAGGCCTTCCTTCCGTTGGTTCACTCCCAAAATGGCCGCTTCGGCTGGCGCTGTGCTGATCCAAAGCCAGGAGCCAGGCGTTTCCTCCTGGTCTCCCATGCGGGTGCAGGGGCCCAAGCACTTGGGTCATCCCCCGCTGTCCTTCCGGGCCTCAGCAGAGAGCTGGACTGGAAGAGGAGCAACTGGGACCAGAACCCGGCACCCATACGGGATGCTGGCACCGCAGGCAGAGGATTAACCAAGTGAGTCATGGGTGCTGGCACGGTCATTAATCTGTACACTTTCCATTCAGTGAGATATGCATTGGTGCAGATCCCCTGTAGTGCAACACGTATGTCAGAGCCATGCTTTACTGCGGTCTTTAGGTTCCTTTCCATTTGGAACTGATTCTCAATATTCCTTCTTCTTCTATGGCAATAACATTTTGAAAACTACAGACCAGTTATGCTATGGTTTGGGAGTTTTCTAATGCTTCTAGGAATTCAGCTGAAGGTGTGGATCTCACAACAACTTATTTCCCAAATGAGACAAAATCCTTTCTCATGTCTAGCTGACATCCAGAGGTATATGGCCGGTGGTGTAGCTTGGGGGTAGAGCATTTTATTGCTGAGGTTCATGGTATCTGTTCTTCAAAATGTTATTTTTAAGATCTCCTGGTCATTTGTAAGGTCACTCTGTTGTGTATGACTGCGTTAGCCCTTCCACATAATAACAAATTTGTGGGGAGACTTTTTGAGATGATGTAAAACTACTATCATCAACTCCTACTCTCCATGACCTTTGCTGGAACAATTTTGACCATGAATTGCAAAATGTTGATTGTCTACCCCACCATTCATGTCACCTCTAAGAGTTGTTGACATGTCCCTGTAAGAACATGTTGTCTCTTCCTTGTTTCATTTCTTTAATGCTCAAATTTATCCATTTATCTTTTATTTGATCTACTTTCTGTTCTAGTTAAACCACATACTCACATTGTATTAAAAGATTATGGCACATCAATATCTTCACCTATTTTAATGATGAAATTATCCAGATTTTACAGTGGAAGCTCCTTCAAGCTGGTTCTGTGTCTTTTTCTTATGTCCCTATCATTTCTGGGTTTATGTTCCTTCATTGAGCATAACTGATGTCCCAGATCTGGAATCAGCTATGTGTCTAGGATCCCTGGTTCCTTTTGGTTGTGATGTATTCTCAGGGACCAAGTTCTGAATATTAAGTGAACTCATTACTGCTTCTAGGCCCTTTCAAGAAATAGAAAAATAAATGCATGCATAAATGCATTATTATATAACAAAAACATATACCTACCCCACGCAATTATAATTTCACATATATATGTATACTTCTTCCCTCAATAAAAAACTTTGCTTTCAACAATAGCAACACTTTAACTCATTAGTTCAATTGTGCACTAGAGTTGAAGGAGTTTCAGAATTTCTATGCCTACAGCACTACTAAAATCAAGCATACTAAAAAAGTCTTTTCAAATATTTCTTTCTATAGTTTGGGGTTTTTTTTCCCCTTCATTGTTTTTTATTTGGTTTTTATCCCTTCTCTCATAAACAAAAGGAAATAAGCAATATCTACTTTTGATTACTTCACCTCACTAATTTAACACATTTTGGAAATCTGTTTATATTTGTTGATAGACATTCTAACTATTTTCAAAGTAGTACTGAGCTGTATGTTGAATAATACATGGTATATAAAAATAATTTGTCAAATTGCCATGTTTGGGAATTCTTTTCATGTAATGCATTTACATATAAGGTTGGAGAATATATCTTTGTGTTGCTGTGACTATAACTCTGAGATAAATTCTTAAAAGATAGATCTCTTGGGGAGCCGGCATTGTGGTGCAGTAGGTTATACCACCATTTGCTATGCGAGCAGTTTGTATCAAAAGGCTGGTTGGAATCCTAGCTGCTCTGTTTCCATCCAGCTCTCTGCTAATACGCCTGAGAAGGCAGTGGATAATGACTCAAGCACTTGGGAACCTTCCATTCAAATGGGAGAACATTATGCAGTTCCTGGATCCGGGCTTTGGTCTAGCCCAGTCCTGCCTGTTTTGTGCTTGTGGAGAATGAACCGGTTGATGGAAGACCTCTCTGTTGTGTGTATATCTCTCTCTCTGTCTCTCCCTTTCTCTGTCACTCTGCCTTTCAAATAAAAAACTCATTTTTTAAAAAAGAGAGTAGATTGATCAATGCATAAACCTAATTATCGCTGGATTAGATGTTGATAAATTTTGCCCATAAATTTCTTATCACTTGAACATAAACCATCTGGAAGGTTAGTGCAGGTTTCTTCACAGCCGAGACAAGAGAGTGCGTTGTTAAGCTGCTGGAGTGTGGCCAATCTGATGCGTGAGATACAACATTTCTATGTTGTTTTAATTTTCATTTCTCTTATGTTCCATGATGTGCTATTATCTGTTTATAGGTTTAATGTGCATTTTTAATTATTTACTTGAGAATTATTTGTATTATTGACCCATTCTCCTATATGATTTTCACGCTATTTGTTTCTTCATATTTAAATATTATGCATCCATTAGAATTCCTTCACCTTTGTGTCATGTTTATCTCCCCTCAAAACAATAAAGAATACCAGCCTTCTTTCACCTCTCCCGTCCTCTTCCTCCTTTCCCCAGAACTGTGATTGATTTAGATTTTAATTTGTACGCAGTGGGAAGAATATATTTAATTTAATCATTTTCCTATTGCTGTCTGGTTTATCCAGCACTATCTCCTTGTAAAAGCCAAAATTTGGGGCTAGCACTGTGGCATAGTGGGTAAAGCTGCCGCCTGCAGTGCCAGGATCCCATATGGTGCCAGTTGGAGTCCCAGCTGCTCCACTTCCAAGCCAGCTCTCTGCAATGGCCTGGGAAAGCAGTAGAAAATGGCCCAAGTCTTTGGGTCCCTGAACCCGTGTGGGAGACCTGGAAGAAGCTTTTGGCTCCTGTCTTCAGATTGGCGGCCTACTGGGGAGTGAAACAGTAGATGGAATCTCTCTTTCTCTGCCTCTCCTCTCTCTGTGTAACTCTGACTTTGAAATAAATGAACCTTTAGAATAACAACAACAACAACAACAAAGCCAAAAGATGTATCAGTGGTGAGAAATATTTAACTTGCACTGGATTTTGTAGATAGTTAATTATTATTCAGGATTCTATCCTATTTCACTATTGTATTTACTTACATGACAAAGCTACTCTTTTTTTTTTTATTTTGTCTTGAAAAAACCATGAGGCATGTTTATTATACTCCCTTATTATTCTTTCTATACAGAGTTTTTGAAGCAATTCTTGCATATTTTTAAAGTGGTTTCTAGTATCAACTTTTCTTACTCTAAGTGAAAAAGTCTTGTTTGTATTTCAATTGAAATAAAAATAAATTTATAAAGTAAACTAAGGGAGAACTGAAGTTGTAATATTTTGACATTCTGGCCAAGAGTAAGGAGTATGTTTTTCTATTTGCTGAAGTCTACTTGTTGTCTTTGGAGTTTATTATTTGAGACACTCAACACACTCACACATACTCTATGATGATGGGACATATACACAAAGCACTTAAGCCTCTTCTCTTTCAACCAGCTGATACAGGCATTTCCACTACATGTGCCTCTTTTTCTAGTGGATTGCACATTGAACTAACTAAACTTTTGATATTGATAAATACACAAACGCATTGCCACTTTATTGACATTATTCTTGTCATGATTCTTTGTTTCTATCATTGGAAAACAATTTCTAAAATCAAAATGTTATACTAGATAATGTGAAATAAATTTCAGGGTTGGATCTAAGGTATTTTTTAAGGTTTATTTGAGAGGCAGAGTTATAGGGGGAGAGGAGCAGAGAGAGAGAGAGAGAGAGAGAGAGAGAAAGTGTCTTCCATCTGCTGGTTCACTCATCAAATGGCCACAATAGCCAGGGATGGGCTGGGCCAAATCCGGGAGCCGGGAGCTTCTTTCAGGTCACCCACACTAGTGCAGGGGCCCAAGCAGTTGAGTCATCTTCTGCTGCTTTCCCAGCAGCATTAGCAGGGAGCTGGTGGAGCTAAGGTTTTAAATGAGAATTCTTCAACACCACCGTTCCATGATATATCCTCTTTATTTCTACATCTACACAATTTCACAGACCCTAAATGAATAGGCATGCAATATTAGGAAGGGAGCTTCTATAAACTATTGCCTCTTTTGCTATTGAAGTTAATGATGAGGTTTCAAATATGTGTTTTTTTGTGTGTGTGTGTGTGTGTGTGTGTTAAGTTTACGGGAAGATGGATGGCAATTTTCTTACATTTATAAAGATGGCCTGCAGGGGAAGAGCTAATTATCCTAAATACACTTAAAAGCTCCCCAAAGGAAATACAGGAAACTCTACTTCAAATGAAACCCTTAGAATAGCTTAAAAGTCCTTTAACAAACTCCAGGATCATCACAATGGTGGGATTTATTAGGACCTTTTATGTATGTGCTGCACAAAGAAAGAATGGTATTATCCTTTGCAGAAACCTGTAGCTGCAAGGGGGAAAAGGACCATTTAAATGCAAATCTTCTAATCCACAGGATTCACACTCTAAATAGAAGTACGTCTTCAGGGTGACTCATGAAGTTAGCAATATATGGCCATTCTTTAGGGATTACTTATTTTAGTAAATCTAATAATCTGCTTTATTATGTGAGGATACAGCGTCCTACCATATATTTCCTAGACTTTTCCTAGTTATTGTTACTTGTAATAAGGAATTCCTGGTTATTAATGGTTTCAATGATTCTTTACATTATAAATCAGGTGCCAAAAAAAGATCCAGTTCTCCCCGTAATATTAAATTGCCTATAATAATTACATAGTATATATTCTCCAGTCACAGTCATTGGAAAAAAATTGAAGAAATAACAACTTGCAAAAATAGAATGGTGTAAATTTTTGAGGAGTGATAATCTTTCATAAAAACTGTGCAAGATATATACCTCTGTGCAGTCTTTCCACAAATGCATTAAATACACATTTTAAATATTTTTGTGTGCTATGACATAGTAAACTATTTGCAAACTGCACGTATAATGCTAAAATAGAAAGATAGGCTGACACTAATCAATTCTAGAATATTAGTTTATAAGAAGCAGTCACCCTCCATATCTACAATAAAAGACATGTTGCACCTTTCCCCTCCTCTTTTACCTCTTCCTCCCCCCACCCCCACCATTTTCTCCTTTTTGTGGAGATCCTTGGTCCCTAACCAGACCCTTCTCAACTCCTTGCAATGCAAATAGCAAAGCAGATAAGCGGCACAGGGCTGCTATGAAACAGGTAAGAGGAAAGTTCCTAAGACTTCAAAGATCCCCTTACTCTTCTGCCAGCAACCTTCCACTCCCTCCCCGCTATAGTGGCAAATTCCCTCCTTAACCCGATAAACACCTGAGTTCTAAGCAGACTTTTTTCAACCTCTTTGCTTAAAATAAAGCAACCGGTCTCTGTTGAGGTCGATCTCCATCTCTCTTTTCTGGGGGTATGAAAGGCCATACCTAACACACAATTATTCACTTTAAAGTATGACCCATTTCCAGAGGTTTTTAAATTAAAAATAGAATTACCATAAGATCTTGTAATTCCACATCTAGCTATACTTCAGAGTGGAAAACAAGATCTGGAAGAAATGTTTGCACTCCCATGTTTAGTGCAACACTATTCACCGTAGCAAAGAGGTAGAAACAAGCTAAATGTCTGTTCACAGGTGAATGTGTAGAGAAAATATGGTGTAGTCATATAATAGAGTATGAAACAACCTTAAACATGAGGACTATGTCATTTGTTACAGAATAGATTAATCTTGAGTATATTAAGGTAAGTGAAATAAGTGAGTTACTAGGCCACAAATACTGTATAAGTCCAACTATAGGAGGTGTCTGTAACAGCTAAACTCAGGAACAAAGTAGAATGGTGGTCAACAAAGACTAAGGAGAGAGGCAAATGGAGACTTGGAGAACTTCAGTTTTGCAAGAGGAAAAATTTCCAGAGAAGGTCATTTGGCTTAGTGTTTAAGTTGCAAGTTGGCATATCCATGATCCATATTTGAGTATGTGATTTTTCGCGTAAACTCTGCTCCCAAATCTAGCTGTTTGCAATACACGTCCTGGGTGTCAGCAGTGATGACTCAAGTTGTTGGGCTCCTGCCACCTACATGAAACTCTTGGATTCAGTTCCTAGTTCTTTGTCCCAACCTTTGTCCAGATTCAGCTTGTTATGGGCATTTGAGGAGTGAACCACTGGATGGGACTGCTCTCTTTCTCTCTGAATCTTACACTCTTTCTCAGTTTCCCTCCTCTCCATCTTTCAAATAAACACATTTTTAGTTATTTTTAAAATCCAGATATGTGTTGTACAGCAATGTGCATACATTAGAACTATTATACACTTAAAATGCTTGAGATACTTTATTATATTTCTTACCACAAAAAAGTTTAAATATATAATTACTGTTGAAATGTAATACATGTATTTCAGCCAAGGAATATACAAATGTATTAAGATCAATACAATGTTGCACATATTATAGATCTATTCATTGGTCAAAATATTTGGTATGTAGAACCTTCTATAAAATGTTCCCAAGGAAACCATAATGCTAAATTCATCAGATTTTATAACCCATATATCATCTACTCTCCAATGATGTAGATAATAGATAGTAAAGATAATGCACAAGCATGTTCTCTGGCTTGCTCATCAGGAAAAAATGAATTATTTTTCTTATCCCTTTTACTTAATATATGTGAATCTTCTAAAGATACAAATGCATGGTATTTTTCCAGCTGCCAAATTAAGGATTCAAAAAAGAATATAAATAGATTTGTGGCCAAACACTTCTTGGTACACTTCCACAAAAGTTCTGTGATTTTTAGCTTGTTTCAAAGCAGAGAGGTGTCTATGCACGTTGTCTCACCCACGACTTGTTTAGATGCATTTATAGCACATTGAGAAGTGCTATGTCCCAAAACACCAATAACAAACCATGAAGGTTGCTGTTTGAACCCAAACCTGCAATCCTTGTCTCTATATCATACTTCTTTCTTTCTGCATCTCCCATGCCCTTCTTGGCATATCCATTAATCTAGTTGGCATACAACTTTCAAGTTCAGTCATACGGTGATTTAGTTGAGGAGTATAGTTCAGAGTGCACAGCCTGAAATTTCAACTGAATGCAGAAATAATTTCATAATGAGGACTTTTCAGCCACAAGTGAGAAATACTACAAGGGATACTGTAAAAATCTTTCAGCAACCCAAGTAGGATGAGGAAGGTCCAATTAGGAAAGGTAAAATGTTTGCAAAAATGTTTCTCTCATCTAACAAACCATATTTTACAACTGGGTAGTTTTCCTCTGGAAAGCAAAAGTATCTCTCATAGGAAGTTGAATGAGTTCTTTTAAAGGAAATCACATAGGAGAAAAACACACATACACAGATATAAAAAGACATTTTCAATCTCCAGATTTTAAATACTTAAAACCTCAATTTTTTTGTGTGTGTTTTCCACCTATATTTACATATCTATCAAGGAATTACCATTGGCATTCCAATCACAAGATAATTATGGACTTTGTAAATAAGTTAAATGATTCTTACTCACTCATCTTTATAAATATTTATTTATTTATAGGACAGATCACACAATGAGAGAGGGAAAGAGAGAAAGAAAAAGCAAGAAGAAAGCAAGAAAGAAAGAGGAAGGAAGGGAGGAAGGGAGGAAAGGAAGGGAAAGGAAGGGAAAGGAAGGGAAAGGAAGGGAAAGGAAGGGAAAGGAAGGGAAAGGAAAGGAAAGGAAGAGAAAGGATCTTCTAGCTGCTGGTTCACTCCCTAAATGGCTGTGACGGCCAGGGCTGGACCAGACCAGGCTGAAGCACAGAGACATAAACTTCTTCCAGTATCCCATATGGGTGCAGGGGCCCAAGCACTTGTGCTTTCTCAGGCACATTAGAAGGGAGCTGAATCAGAAGTGTAGCAGCCAGGACTCCAACCGGCACCCGTGTGAGAAGCCAGCAATGCAAGCAGCTAACCCACCGCACCACAGTGCCAGCCCCAATCACCCATCATTCTATTCATGTTTGTCATCTGGTTGTAGTTTATTCTATCACAAAGATCAATGTCTTGTGATTTTTTTTTGCAAGTGCACAAACTATCAGGTTAACCTATCAAATATTTGTTCCTTGTACTGGTTTAGCAAGTATTCATTTATATATTTCATTTAGATAGCTGGTCTTAATGGTATCAAAACATGACTTATATATGAATTGCTAGAAATGCTATACACAGTAAGATACTCATTCATCTGCCATGGTGAAGGAAAATGCAATCACACACACACTAGTCATTATAAACTCGTGTCCTGTCAGGCAGCTCAGGTACCCACAGGTTGTCTCATGTTCAATAAAGTGATGCAATGATTTATTAATCTTGTGAAGAAAAGAATCACAATTCTAGGCAGTCCAACAGTACAAAATCATTTAATTCACTACAGTAGAGTTCTAGGGAGTCATTCCATGCTTTTACCATAATATTGCATATACATAGCTCATCAGAATAGGGATCTCAATAAGTGTTACTTTTATTTTCCTTCATACAAATAACTTGCACTCTTTGGCTGGCTCTTTTCTTCCTCTTGTCAAGCTTTCTCTAAGCTTCTGTCATTATTTCAACATCTGGAGGAGCAGATAAGCAACTCCAATTGGAACATTGCAGTCAGCAAATTTCCCCAGGAAACTATATTTGTCACTTCTGCAAAGCATCCGTCTTCTGCCAGCTTTTGACTTCCTATCCCCAGGCCAAACTCAAAAATCAGGCCCACAACTTTGTAAGACTTCTGTGCTATGGACTAATTTGGCTATGGAAAAAAGAATGACAAAAGGTAGAAAGATCATGATTAATTCAAGTTAATTTCTAGAACAGCAAGAATCCCATCTAAATATGATGCAAAGATGTAATTTTATTTTGATGCCTCTTCAGCCACTACACATGACTGACTTCTTAAAGTCATATCAAACATCACTCTTTGGTTTTCCCTGACAACTGCTTGCATAGTGATGCTGCTTCTTTGATTTGAAGGAGAGGCCAATTTTCAGATTAACTAGAGAACGACCCATTGCCAGTTTGGAGTGTGATATGAACTAAACTTGCAAGTACAAATCACTCACTCCTAATCATATAATCAAAGTAAAAAAGAAAAGCACAAACAGAATCATTTTTTTAAAACAAATATGATGTTTTCATTGCATCTCTGACTAGAAGTGTTTAATAATTTCTTTTACTCAAAGAGTATCAGATGTTTTCATGAGCTTGTCAGACACGTTGTCTTTTGGCTCTTACTGAAGTCCCCAATCTTGTCTCCCATGCTTTTATAGTTTCATTTAATTTTAAGGGGAGAGAGACTGGTGTACTAGAAATCTCCCATCAGTTGATTCACTCCTTGAATACCTGCAACAGCCTTTGTGAGGCCAGACTAAAGCCAGAACTCCATCCAGGTTTCCCACATGGGTGGCAGGGGCCCAAGTACTTGAGCCATCACCTGTCTACCAAAGTGTCCATAAGCAGGAAGCTGAATCAGGAGTAGAGCCAGGACTTGAGGTGAGGCATTGTGTTAAGGGAAACAAGGGTCCTAAGAGTGGTCTAAATAGCTACACCAAACACCTGCTTTTCTTGTCTCATATTCTTGCTCTGTGTCTGACCACTTGATATTCTCTGCATCATGATTGCTGGGAATGTACTTGTTATTTGTGTTTCCAAGTTGTCTCTAAACAGGTGCTGCTCAAAACCATGGGGGCTGGGGGAGAGGAACACAAGATGGGAGTGGTACAAATTGGCGGTAAATCCTGTTAAAAAAGTAGGTTCAGATTCAGTAATTGTGGTGTAGGGCACAACACTTTGAGTTTATAACAAGCTTCCAGGTGATGGGATGCTTTTGAGACACGTAGTGCACTTTTGAGACCTGTACATTGAATAGTATGGTCTCAGCTGCTGGTTTTCAACCATTAAATTTTGCACCCTAGCATCATTTGGAAACATCTGAACATCTGCTGTGATTTTGGGTGTTGCTGTTATCTAGGAGCTAGGGGCAAGAGATGCTGCTAGCCATTCTACCATGCCATGGAAAAATTTACTCAGGTCAAAACATCAATATTGTGATGATGAAAAATCACTATCTAGAGTGTTTCTGGTCTTCAAGAACCATCTTATTCATTACATCTTCTCTGAAGAAATTCTTAATCTCACACTTATTCCTATGGCATATGTTATGAGGGAACTTTAAAACGTTTATGGAAAATCCATGCATAGATTTTCACAGTACATATTTTCCACTTACTGTTTGAAGAACCCTCATATAATTAATTTCTAAGTTTTCTTGTACCAAAAACAAACCCGTTTTTAAATTCTGCTTATAATTTTCTGATGTACCATCAAAGAACTCCCAAATGATAAATTTTACATTATTTAAAATAATAATTTGGGTAAATAATTATATATTTTATTTAAGCATGCTACTTAGAAGATGCAAAAGAAAACCAAGCTATATTTTAAGGGGATAGAACATAGTGTAATACATATTTTTTTTATTTTGAATCATTTTTAATTAAATGTCAGATATGACCTGAGTTCTTATCTACTATTAACATGTAAGAGCTGTTATCAATCCAACAGTCCTGACAAATTATTTCAGTGTGTTTAGCTAAAGTCAAGATCCAGGAGAAGGAATTTGGCCTGGTGCTTTGCACACTCACATTCTGCATTGGAGTAGCTAGGTTTGATTGCCAGCTCCCGCTCTGGACTCCAGCATCATGCCAGTGCATACTCTGAGAGACAGCAGTGATAATACAGACAATTAGTTTTCTGCCATCAGTGTGGAAAAGCTGGATTACATTCTCAAATCCTGGTTCTGTTCCTATCCCAAGCCTTGCCATTGTGGTCCTTTAGGGGAGGAACCCGCAGTTGGGAGCTCTCTTTCTCTTTGTTTGTCTGTCCATCTCTCTAAATCTCTCTCTCAAATGAAAAATATTTTAAAAAATAAATGATGATTTAACAATATTTAAGAGAACAAGAGTCACTGATATTGCTTTAAAATGATAATCAGAATACACAAGGAAATGAAGCCTAATAAACATTCAAGTTATGTAACAATTGAAATAGTAGATTCTAGATTAAAAGAAATAAGGCCGAGAAAAATCTAACAAGTGTTTTCAGACCATGAAATAAAAGAGAACAATAGTGATAAATAATGACACCTACAACAATCAGTAAGTGTCAACTATAGCATGAAAACCACTTATTAGTATCAGTTCTCATCACAGAACTATGAAAAAGGCAATATTATTTCATTTATAAATATAGATCAAAACGTGAAAGAGAGTAAGTACATGGGCCGAGGTCCTACCTCATTTTATATACAAGGAATATGAATTTTGAACATTACCACCTTTAACTGCTATGTCCAGTGAAATATGAAGATTAAAAAGCCCCACAGTAGCAATTGCAATGTATACCACACTGTTCAAAGTGGAGCCAAAAACAAACCCCAGAAATACAGATGCCTTCATTAGAGTTAAACAAAAGTTACCCCAACAGCTAGCCCTATACTTTTTTTGTTGTTGTTGTTGTTGTTTTGCCTTAAGGGCTGATTCTGAGGCCAGAGTGCTATTTAGGACATCAGCTATTCTATGCAGCCCTATACTTTGAACATGTATCCACTTACAGCTTTTGCTTCCTTTTATTAATAAATGCCAAATACTAAAAAAGAGTGAGTGCATGCCAGCTCACAATTACTTGAATAAGTATCACCCTGTAAGTTATCTATGGCCACTTAGCCTGTGTAGCAAGAATGCATTGATAAATATTTCCTGAACTTTAAGCCCAGATGTAGTTTTGTATCTCTCAATATTTTTATAAAGTTGCCGCATTAAAATATTTTTCTGATTATGTACCTTGTTACAACATGACAAGAACTGTAGAGGTAAATTCTGGAAGTTACTTATGAAAGAATATTCTTTTGCAATTTTGGACTATATTTATAGGAAGAATACTGAAAAGTTAAAGTAATAAAAGAAGATTAAATGAAATAATAAATTTTATCCTTCTAAAAGATTATTATTGCTGATGGGGTGAAGAGTGGGGAAATTACAGATCTAAACCCACAGAGTATTTAAGATGTACAACATTAATCAAAGTCTAACACCTGTGTTAGAGTTATGACCAAAATAGAATAATCAGAAGGTCATGTCTTCACTGTATTGGAGTCAGAATGTACACTGGCCACAGCTTAAAAGAAAAAAGAAAGAAACCTGTCAAGGCAGGGAGATTGACTTTGCAGAAGAGTTCCTTCTCAGGGAGCCAGAGCCAAAAAAAAAAAAAAAAAAAAAAAAAAAAAAGGAATAAAGTACAAGTAACAAAAAAGAAAGGCCAAAAAGCAGCTCACGATTTCATGTAGTAAACAACCCTTTAGCCACTGTGCAAATTTCCCTCTTTCTCTTTACAGCTTTTTAAACCAGCAAAAAAGATTCGGAAAAGGCTCTTTGGAACTGAGAGCAAGCTGTACTAATGAGTCTCCTGACGCTGTCCCAGTGATGGGCCCAGCAGAATCCCATCAATAAAACATTAAGATAAAGCACCCAGGGCCGGGAAGGTAGCAGCCAAATCTCATCCCAGGGAGCTGCATTTTGTGTCAATTAAAGAATAGACTTCAAGAGATGAAATTCACTTTGCTAGGGTTTGTAGGACACCTCAGGCAAACATTAGCACAATAATCGCCAACATATTTTTTGTACCTCTCAGGCCCGTCTGTAATGAGCATCTCTCACTTCTCATTGGTGTTCTCTTGCTCTAATTTACCTGAGACTTGTATTTAAGTCCCAATTGAGCTTGTTGGACACTGAAATGGAGTGATAGTTACCAGTCTTTTTCTAACCTATAAGTGCTTTCTATATTTATAAGTAAACCTTCCAATTCATTTTTTTTCTTTTGCTTCCATCACAAGAGTATCAAGACAACACTATGAGGTAAGATAAAGATTTTCTTATTAACTAAACAACTGCTTCTAGGAATAAATTTGAATTTTGGTTGCCTTCTCCGCATCTCTTTCTACTATGTTTGGTCCTTGAATTCCAGGAGGGAAAAGAAACAATAGTGAAAGAGATAATATCCACACTAACTCACTTTTTTTATTTGCTATGGCAGCAAATTATTCTATAATATAAATTTTAGGATGGAATTTACTGTGAACATTGGAATATTTCAGCATTTCCTATCTCACCCAAATTAACTAAAGAGTTTGTGTTTAAAGGATCCCTTCTCTTGATTAAAATGTAGTTAAAATCATAAAATCCTGTGATTTACATATGGGAATTTCATTCACTTAATTTGCATTGAACTTCCATTTTTATGTCTTTAAAGAATAAACAAATTCACATTTTCTCATATAACTCGCCTCAGAAAAAGCTTTGAATATTTAGGTATGCATAATTTGTCTTTGCTGTCACATTAGTGTAGGATGTGATTTGCCTGCTTTTTTTTTTTAAAGATATTCTCTGATTAAAGAAACATGAAAGTGACAGACCAATTGAACATTTTAATTTCCCAACGAGAACAGGTGCACAAAACTTAGGATTACCTCACTGCCACTCGTCCTGCACAGTATCAAATAAAAATACTGTCCATGATAAGGTGCAAACTCAGCCCTGCTCCCCAGAGGCACCGCATGGCCAGGAGCCACCTCTCACTAGCAATAGGTCTCTACCTCTGGCACGTCCCAAGGTCCTGTCACCATCGCAAGGACTCGCTCCATATGCTTTCTCCCCTCTTGACTGAATGCTCCAGTCACCAGCAATTTGAAAACTGGGAACTTTAGGAGAGGAATCAGTGTCTCTGTTACCACCTCTCCTCATTTCATATATAAGCACCAAAGACACAAAGCAATTTAGCAGAATTGATTGGTCACAACAGAGTTTAGGAAATGTATTTGCTAATTTATAGTTTAGAACATCTTCCAATAAACTGTTGTACATTTTTTACATTTAGAAGAAAACGTTCAGGTGCAATGATTTTACCATTAGGGAGTTAGAGAACTGAATGGAGTCTATGTGAAGGTAAGCAAGCCATTGCTAATGAAAAGTAGATCACAAATCTGAGGAAAACATCTCCTCAGCCCCTGTCACACGGGGAGTGTGTCCAGTCAACAACCTCTCCAGATAGTATAAGAGAAAATACTCAGAGAGGTGACTTCCCTAGTCACGCTTTCAAAAAATGATTTTTATTGATTACCCGTTCTGGGCTTTGCATTTAACAAATCACCCAGTATTTCAGGAGCCAGAGACTGCTGTGCCAACTCTCTGCTTGCTGGGAATACAGCTCTGAACAAAGAAGAAATATTTCTGTGCTCAAAGTATCTTTTGTCTAATGGAAGGAGAAAAAGATTAAATATATATATATATGGGTTATTATCTAATTATAAATTATAACTATGTTAAGTTCTTTTTTGAAATAATTAGAAGTTGAAATACAATAAGAACTGGGTTTCTAGGTCAGATCCAAAGATTCCAAAAAGCCCATTTGGAAGAATTATTGTTAATCTAAAACCTAAAGCTTAAATAGAAATTGATGAAGACCAAATATAAAATGAAACAAATATAAAACAAACAAGGTGATAGGAATGTCATTCAAACGGAGAAAACAAACCTTATAAAACCTTTAAGTGGCAGGAAGGGCAGCATAATTCAAATGCTGTAAAGAGAAGAGGACAGCTTGAAAGTCTAGAGTACAGGGGACAACATTAGCATATACCGATGCAGAGTATAAAGGCCAATCTGTGTAAGACCTTACCCTTTATTTCCCATTCTATAGCTGTGGTTTGTCAATTCCTAAAATCTTTTTCTTTTTTTATGCAACATGACATACAGGGAAAAAAAAAAAAAAAAAAAAAAAAGGTGCTTCTCCTGAAACTTTTCATTCTGATTGTGTAATCAAAACTCTTAGCAGGTACAGCCAGCTAAGCAGACTCAAGCAAATTAAACTATATTACACCAAAACCTAACGCTCTCAGCCAGGGTACAACCCCGTATCATCAAACAGTTTTCAGTGAGCATGCATTTTGCAAGTTTCACTATCTCAATCTGTATTTCCCCTCAAACCTTCCTCAGGCTCTGTCTACGCTGTCAAATGGGGAGTTGAGCGATCACCCCAGGAAAGTTATCGATGGAGACAGTTCAGGTCAAATGAGTCCCCTTTTCCCAGCTTCCACTCTATAATGGCCTCATGTCTCCTCTTCAATTTGCCTGCATAAACAGAGCCTTAGGGCAACTGTGAGACTCACAGGTTTTCCAAACGTGCCTCAAATAATATTACAAAATTTAAGGTCTTGTCTACAAAGCATATTTGACCTGGAACATTTCAGCACTGAAAAAAAAAAAAAAAGAGTGAAGAGATTCTACTCTAACATTTTATCATTATGTTTGAGGAAACTGAGGCTCACTCAGTCATTAATGCTATCCCATTGTTCCACAGAGACACTCTCTCGGATGGAAGCATCACCAAATGCAAATACTCTGATTTCTAGGCAGGACAGATTTCCTATACATCCATCCATTGTGTCTGAGACCTACCCAGCAAGTCCTTGTAGGGCTCCTGCACAACAAATAACCATAGCTAAGCACAGCTTGCTCTGTGTAAGGGATTGTGCTCATCAGTTTCCATGTAATTCATCTAATTGCCACACTATTGCTGGTAAGGAGACATGATTATTATTCTCATTCTATATAACCAAAAACGGATGATTTAAAGTTTAAATAACTTCTCCCAATGTAGTGCAAACTATCCAGAGGTAGAGTAGGTTGAACTGCCAACCTGCCATCTTAAGCATTATGCTATTCACAATATTGATAGAAGTATTCTTTTGGGATGACAATATTAACTTACATAGATATCTAGGGGCAGGGATTGTGGTGAGATGGATTATGTTGCTGCTTGCCACCCCCACCCACATCCCTTGTCAGACTACTTGGTTCAAGTACAGAATATTCTGCACTTTTGATCCAACTTCCTGTTAGTGCACACTCTGGGGGTAGGAGGCAATAGCTCGAGTCCTTTGATCCTTGCCACCCTCATGGAGACCTGGATTGAGGTCAGGCTCACAGATTCAGTCTGGTCTAGTCCCGGGGTGCTGCAGGCATTTGAGGAGTGGAACAACCAATGGAGATTCTTTCTCTCTCTTTTTCTTCCTATTACCCAGCATTTCAAATAAATAAATTCCTAAAAAAGTCATACATTCCAGGGCCAGCATTATGGCATAATAGGTTAAGCATCCGCCTGCAGTGCTGGCATCTCTCATATGGGCACTTGTTCGAGTCCTGGCTGCTCCACTTCTGCCAGTCCAGCTCCTGCTGATGGCCTGGGAAAGCGTCAAAGATGGCCCTAGTGCTTGGGCTCCTGAATCCACGTGGGAGACCTGGAAGAAGCTCCTGGCTCCTAGCTTCAGATCAGCCCAGCTCCAGCCGTTGCGGCCATTTTGGGAGTGAACCAGCGGATGGAAGACCTCTCTCTCTCTCTCACTCTGTCTGTAACTATGTCTCTCAAGTAAATAAATAAACCTTATTTTTAAAGTTCATACATTCCTACTATGTGTCTGGGATTGGGTTTGTTGCTGTGAGTGTTGTGGAGGAACATAGTACACATGAAATATTTCTTACATTTATAAAGCTTATAGTCCAATAGATGAGAACTAAAGCCAAACTTTATTTAAATACCCAGAGTACTTTCAATTGTAATTTAATTACTACTAGGAATTAAGGATTAATGTATTGCAAAACAATGCAACTACTAGTTCCGGGGTGCCAGGGTTGGAAAACAATCTGATGTGTAGGAGCAGAGATGGCCCAAGGGTATACACTGCACCAAACAAAGGGACAGGGGCTATAACATGGGCCTGAAGAGAAAGAGGGAGTGTGGCAAAGAGCATGCAGATCCTCTCAGGCTGATAGGAGACTTCAGTCCCTCTAAAAACTACTAGGTGACTTTTGAGCATTTTAGTAGGGAGGTATCAGGATACAATTTATGCTTTGCCTTCTATGTCGCAAAGGGATCACAGAGGGACAAGAGTAGAACATTTCAAAAACCAAAATGTCATTCATTTACTAGCATCCTGGAAATCTAGAACACAACAGAGAGGAGCAAAGATCTTTGGCAAAGACTCCAGAGACTACAGCTTTTGAAAAAAATATTGTAGAAAGTACAGGACATGTTTACTTAAAGAAAGAGGACAAGGAGAAAGTGGGCCTCTTTTAGAAGAGAGGAAACAGAAACAGTGCAATGACTTTCCAAGGACACATAATTCAGCTAAGTATAATACAGTCACTATTACATCCAGAGATTGTCAAGGACATAATGATCAGGTTTCTGTCCTTACACACATTCAAGGACACATTACCAATATTCACTTCTCAGACGCCATAGAAAGGATTCTGTAACTGGAGAATTTTGGACAAGATGCTTTCCTCCAAAATTGTTTCAAACACAAAGATTCTATATTTACTTTGTAAATCTTTTGTTTTTAAAAATTGTGCATTTTAATGGGACTATGTGATATTGCTACACATGTATATACTGAATAAAGTCCAATGAGACGAAACCTATCTATCTTTTCAAATATTTAATGTTTCTTCATAGTAAAAACATTCAAAATCCTTTATTCTACTTAATTTGAATTTCAAACAGTAACTTACTGCTAGAAATGAAATAATACAATTTGTTTCTGTGTATAATTCATATAGAATTGTTGTATCTTATTTACAAAGTAAGGTTGTTCTGTTATTAGAAACGTGTATGGAGTTTTCTACACAAAATTCATGTCTCCCTCAATTCAGCTCAGTTCCAACCTGGAACTGGTGAACAACCACAGAATTTAGCATAGACTGATAAGACAGAGCTTCCATTTTAAAAATATCTGCATCTCTGTTCTGTTCCTATCCCTGCCAGTGATTATGCAAACACTGTGACTGATAATCCATTTTATCAAATTTTTAAAATTTAGCCTAAAATTAAGTCCAGAGTAAATTTTTTTATTTTCTTTTCTGCTTTGGTGCAAGATGCTTTACCTCTCCTTTCACTTACTACTGAGTTGCTTATTTTATTCTTTCTCCAACTCCCCACTGGTCTTTCTGCCCTGTTAATGAGAGTGATCTTTCTTAGATGTGCATCTCTTTGCGCCTTCCCATTATCTAAGACACAAAAGTAAAATAATTTCCATCACTTGCAGTGGAAAGTCTATATAATTTTATCTTGATATAAATGGCCTTTGATAATGATTTTAGTTGCCTGATCATTCTCACATGTGTCTTCATTTTTTTCACTCATTACAATGTATTCAAACTACCGTGGACTGCTTTTCAATTACTTTTCAAACAAAAGTGTAGTTATCCCAAGTAGGAGCAGGAGTGGTGATTATTCTATATCAAACACTTTGTATATATTGTTATAATCTTAATTATAGTAAAAGAAGCAGTAACTGCCATTTGAGGTTCTCATATGAACCAAACATTTTAATAGGTAGTTTATGTGTACAGCATTCATTTATTTGTTTATTCATTTATTGAACATGTATTTATTAAAGGGCATTCTCAGGCATGGGTCTAAGGAGTTGGGATGATAAAATAAATAAGAATAATAATAATGTCCCTCTTCCAGGTAGATTATATTCTAGTTGTTTATAACATTGCATTTTACAGAGATAAGTATCATAACATATTAATTCCCTTCTTTTTTCACTTTCCTTGCTATCTTAAGCCTTATTTACACAAATACAATTTGCCTTGTAAAAAAAGTGTAAATATCCCAAGTTTCTTCCCATGTACTGCCAAATGAAAATGCAATGCTTCAATAAGAGGCACCACTTGATATGTCTGTTAGGGACAGTTAGAACTGTCGGAATAGACGAATGTGCTCTTCACCTTGTTTTGATTCGGTAACCTACATTGTCAGGGAAATATACCAAATGGACTCTATCTTTGAAACCTTGCCTCCATCATCTGTATTCATTTTAATGTCATGCCATCGATGTGTCGCTTCAAGTGTAGATCATTTCACTCTTAATATAGTCAGGGGGCAAAGAGTGCATCTCACCAGGGCAAATGCATGAAGCGCAGAATGGGGAAATTTCTCTGCTGAGGAACAAAGTCCAAGGGAAACCCCTGGTGAGATCGTCAAAGGCAGAATGTAAGGATATGTGAGAAGGTGCCACGTGTTATCCAAATGGGGGAAGAGTGATTGGCAAGGTCAGGCTATTCACAGAGATAGCATTTGAGCCCAGTTCAATTGAAACTTAAAAGCTTAAGATAAGTCAAAGGGCTATGAGAGAGGTAAAAGAGTCGAGCTTTTCCTTCTGGGAAACTTGGCAAGATAAAAAATCATTTATTGGAGGAATTATATAAATGGGAAAAGAATTGTAAGACAAATCAATATGTTAAAAGAAACAATATATTAAACGTATCTCGTTTTATTAAGTCAACTAAAAGACTAATCATGGGTATATTCAGGAGAAGGTGTACAGATTATCAAAATATCCAAAGATAATATGTCCAGCTAATAGTAGCAATTACTTTAAAAGAAAAACCTTCATCAGACAGCACCTTCTTACCAATTCGTGAGGAATTTGAATCAAATTTACCTGGTAAACTTGAAAAGCTATGTAACCATAATGATATATCAATTCATTCACATTAGAAAAGTTATTATCAAAAAGACCAAAATAATTAACAAATACAGTCAGAATTGCAAAGAAAAGAAGACTTTCATACAATGTTGGTAGAACTGTAAATTATTACATAGTAGAGGCACCTTCAAAAACTACAAGTAGATCCACCGTATGATCCAACAATACCACTACTGAGTATGTATCCAAGGGAATTCGGATCAGTATGTCAAACATCTGCATGCCCAGGTTTATTGCAGCAGCACTGCTTACAATAGCTAAGATACGAATCAACTGAGGTGTTCATCAATAGGTGAGTGGGAAGGAAAATGTGAGATACACACACACACACACGCACACACACAATGAAACACTATTCAGACATAAAAAAGTATAGAGTCTGTTGCAGCAACGAGGGTGGATCTGGAGGGCATTATGTTGACTGAAATATGTCAGGGAAAGAGAGACAACGCTGCAGATTCTCACTCACATGCAGAGGCTAAAAAACTATCTCACAGAAGTCGAGCTAGAACAGTGGTTATCACGGTCTAGTAATAGGATATGGGGGTGAGGACTAGAAAGATGATGGTTAATTATTACAGGGATGCAGCTGGATGGGAAAAGTAACTTCTTATGTTCTATAGCAAAGCAGGGTAACTATGGTCAACAGCAAATAAATGGTTATTTCCAAATGGCTAATAGGGAGATATTTTTAATATCTCCAACATAAAGAAATAAAGATATGCCAGTTACATTGATCTGGTCACTATACATAGTATGCATGTACTAAAAAGTCACAGTGTATCTCATAAATAAGTCCGATTACTGTGTCATTTAAAAATAAAAATTATCCTTAAAATATGCAGATTTCCTGGCCCTTTTTTTTCTTCATAACTTAAACCAGATCTTCAAAAATAAATTGGAATTTCTTAGCAAGTGTCCAGGGGCAAGGGCTAAGCTTCTTTCTCTTGGTCAAGAGAGCAAATATTATACAGAATCCCTTCCACTTCCAAGGATGTCTGTGCCCCTCCTCAGCTGCACAGCCTTGCATCTCACAGCTTTCTGGTGTGGATTCCACACTGCTATGCAGATTGAGACCAGATTCTGAATCCTCTACCCACCACAAAGCTACATTTTTCTTCTTTGCTGAGATATTATCCAAACCTCTCTTCTTGGTTTTTACATTTTTGCCATCTTTCTTTCAAAATGCAACATACAGTCATTTTCTCTGGCCAGTCTATAAACTGAATGACTGGTTGGGAAGCCTTAATTTGTGGTTCCATAGCTCCTGATACAATACAGATTATCCAAATTTGCATCCTGGACTGTCTTAGTCCGTTGCATGCATTTCTTTTTCTTTTCTTTCTTTCTTTTTTTTTCTTTTTGACAGGCAGAGTGGACAGTGAGAGAGAGAGAGAGAAAGGTCTTCCTTTGCCCCTGGTTCACCCTCCAATGGCCGCCGCGGCCAGCGCGCTGCGGCCGGTGCATCACGCTGATCTGAAGCCAGGAGCAAGGTGCTTCTCCTGGTCTCCCATTCGGACTTGGGCCATCCTCCACTGCACTCCCGAGCCATTGCAGAGAGCTGGACTGGAAGAGGGGCAACCGGGACAGAATCTGGTGCCCCGACTGGGACTAGAACCCCGTGTGCCGGCCCCACAGGTGGAGGATTAGCCTAGTGAGCCGCGGTGCCTGACAGTTGCATGTATTTCTTTTTGTCTGTTAAGTTCTTGTGCAAGGTAAGCTTGGTCCCAAGAAATATGCTTGTCAGTAACTACATGTAGTGTCTGTGAGAAGTTTAGAAAGCAAAAAATCACAACAAATTAAGGAACCTTTTCATGATGAGAGAATGCAATAGGACAATGAAGCTGGATTCTAAATCTAATAGACTTGTCTGTTACACAATCAAGACAGCAATGGTTACTGCCACCCAGAGATGGCCACAAGGTTTCCTGGGCTTACACCTCTACACACAGCCTTAACTGAACACTCCTTCAGAATCTAAGTAGGTTCTGCAGTCATTTCTAGAGTAGTCTCTATTCCCATTGGTGAAATTTTATCACCCATTCACTTTCTAACTATCACTGCCTATGGGCTTTCATTAAAGATTGGAAAGTGACAAAAAGGACAATATCTAAGTTGCATTGTCCTCACGTTTATTATAGGTACAAAGCTAGTCATTGTAGTATCTGCTAAATACATAAGTCATCTGACTCATGTCAGCCTGTAATGTATTTTATATCATCTAATCTTCGCATCATCCTTATATATTGTGGGTGTTATTTTAATCTCCATTTTACAGATGAGGGAATTGAAGTTCCAATAAATAAAGTCATTTGTCCACAGTCACACAATATGGGATTCTAAAGAGGAGACACTTACAGAAGTAGAGGGATAATGGTCATTGCCAGTGGCTGTAGGGGAGTTAGATTGTGAATGGGAAGATTTACTAAAGGACACACAATTTTACTTAAGGTGAAAGTGTACTGAAAATTTTTTGTGCAGTGTGTTGAAAATTGCTAAGAAACTAGACCATAAATGTCTTCACTCTTCCTCCAAAAACATAAGTATGTGAGGTGATAAATGTTAATTTGTTTATATAATCTCTCTCTCTCACATATAATTTTGTACACCATAACTAAACATGTTTTTTATTTGTTAATTACCCCCAAATAAAGCTCAAGGAAACAGTAACTCCTTGATTTCAAATCTGTGTGGCCTAACTCCAGAGCACAAAGTCCCATTAAGCTTTCTTCCATGCAGTTACACTTTACCTTGGCATCCACTGTGCCTTGGATCGAAGTTCTGATCTAATCCTGCCATTTCTAGAGAGATGCAAGATAGCAGAGGTCCTATAGCAGAGGATTAAAATGCCTGATCCATTACTTACAGGCAGCCTTACCCATACTGCTCAAGCATTTTTGTTTTAGTTTAGTCATGAGCAGAAAATGGGTAAGGAAAACCTTAGAAATAGGTAGCAATATTAAGTAAATCTATACATATTAAATTATTGGAGCAAGGCTTAGCAAATAATAAGCACATTTTCAGCTCTTGTCACTCCAGTTATTATTATTGCTAATATTATTATGACACCTACAGTTACTATGACCATATCAATGGCCAGTTTGCATGCATGCAGTAAAACAGTTAGGACCAGTTTTCTCATTGGTAATATGTGCATTTAAATGTTTCCTGCTTTCCTCATAAAATTTCCATGATAATGAAAACAAAAGGTGTATATAATGTGATTTCCAGTTCCTTGACTCTAGATTTATAAAATATTTGTATCTCTCCATATTCTCTTTTACTGATTTTGATCTCTTTTCTTACTTGAGATGATTCTGAAATTTACCTGCTGGGGCTACAGTACCAAGCCAAGCTCAGGGGGAAATATTCTCAAACGATCCCACTCATACCACAATATCTAATTACTTTAAGAAGGATGCATAAATTTTAAAAAGAAGAGCAAGAATAATGTCACATATCCCTAAGAATTATAATCTGGAATATGGTGGAGCTGTCTTTATTCAACTCATATGTTAACTCTACTTATCACGATATATTTCAGGTCCTAGATATACACTGGATGCCATAAGCAAGGGCATAAAATTTTTATTCATTAAGGCAATTTCCAGTACTTTCACTTGTATTCACTGTTTTGCTTTGTTTGCTTTGTTTTTGATTTTTTTAATCTTGTGATCTCTTATAACATATGAATGAGGTATGAGGCATTATCTCCCCCATTTTTCCATTGACAAACATCTACTTGGGAGTAATTAAAGAAGTTTTGGGAAAATATGTTAATGAATGACAGAGGTTTTCAAGTTAGGTGACTGATTCCAGAGTTCAGGCGCTTCCCTATAGTCCACTGCACATCTTAAAGTGCTCTAAAACAATTAGTGGTGAGTTCATTCATTAATCAACAACTATAATGTTTTAGGAAAAGATAGGATTAATAGATAGTAAAAAAGACAGGTTTGACAGGATGTTTGGAGATGGATGTTACATAGATATGTAGTTACAATTCTAAAATTATCCCAGGTTCTAGGTCATGAAAACAAATGTGACATTAATTTGAATCTTCTGATCCCACAATCACAAGATATCTGAAGGCCTCTTCCCTCTACGTCTGTTTCATAATCACATTTGTTTTATTTTTTCTTTCACTCTAAGATTAAAAAAATGCTCAATATGGAAAACTTTGGAATATTTCAGCATAGCAAAATCAATCATTTAAAAAATACATAGAAAACAATCATCTTGTAGTCACAACACTTCATTTTATTTTATGAATTCTTTTTATGTATTCTATTCATTTTTACATTTGCATATTTCTATATTCCACTCTTATTCATTTTAGATATTCCTTTATCTGGTCTGTTTTGTTTTATTTTGTTTTGTTTTTTGAGGTAATGTTTGGTCATTTTATGACAAACTTTTTGTAAATAAGATTCTAATAACTGTATAACATTATATCCTGAAGACTGAAAGTGGTTTAAGTCACTGTTGCTCTTCTGTTGTTTTTAACATATAAATTAAAATGTACTTGATATTTTAAAGATTTATTTATTTATTTGAAAAGCAAAGATACAGAGAGAGAAGGAGAAAAAGGGAGGAGGGATAAAGAGAGAGAGAGCCAGGAGCATCTTCTGTGTCTCTCACGTGGCAGGGGCCCAAGTACTTGGGCCATTTTCCACTGCTTTCCCAGGCACATTACCAAGGAGCTGGATTCTAAGTGGAGCAGCCAGGACTTGAACTGGTGGCCATATGGAATTCTAGCTCTGCAGGTGGAAGCTTAACCTTCTACAATACAGTGCAAGAATCAAAATGTACTTGATTTTAAACTATCATAAACATCTTTGTTGTGTGAAATTTTCTGTACCAATGATATTACAATAAAATAGACTACTGAGAATGCACAATACCAAATCAAAGCTACAATGAGATATGAGCTCACTCTTGTAAGAATGCCTATTATCAAAAATATGTAAAATAACAAATGTTGGTGAGAATGTAGAAAAAGGGAGCTGTTATGTTATTGTTGGGAATGTAAAGTAGTACAGCCACTATGGAAAACAGCATAGAGATTCCTTAAAAAACTAGAAATAGAATCTCTTTATGTTCCATCAATCTCACCATGGGGTATATACACAAAAGACCTGAAACCATCATATTAAAACAATACCTGTTCCACCACATTTACTCCAGCACTCTTAATACCCCAGATATGAAATCAGCAATGATACTCATCATCAGATGAATGGATAAAGAAAATGTGGTATTTATACATACTGGAGTATTATTCAGACTTTAAAAAGAATTATAGTTGTCATCTAAGGCAAAATGGGTGGAAATAAAGGGTGAAGTGTTATGCAAATTAAGCCAGACACAAGTACTGAATGTTCTCCCTTACATGAATAAGCTAAATGACTGAATACTAAACATATCACCTCAATCTGAAAACAGAATTGTGATTACTAGAGACTGAGAGGGATGTGAGGGATGAAGGGAATTTGGATAATGAGTACTAAGTCTGCCTTAAATCAAGGGAGTACGTTCTTAGTATTACATGGCATAGTGGGGTGATTGTAGCTCACAATAATAAGTTATTATATATTTTATGTGCAAATAAAAAAGGAGCCCCCAGTCTTCATTAATACAGTAATGTTAAAAAGGTAAAATATTCATTACCATGATCAGTACACACTGAATTACATGTACTGAAATGTTTTGCTGTAGCCCATACATATAAATAGTTTATTAATGAAAAACTTTTAAAAAGTCAAAAAAGATCAAGTAATTATAATTGTTAAAATTGTGTACTTTGAATTAATAAATAATTGGATATTTTTCAAAAGCTACATCTATGGGATCAAGATAAAGTAATCATAATAAATTCAGAATTACTTCATAGGAATAAGAAAGTAGGAGCCAGCATTGTGGTATAACGCGTTAAGCCACTGCCTGCAATGCCATATGGGCACTGGTTTGAGTCCTGGTTGCTCCACATACAATCCACTCCCTGCTGATATCCCTGGGAAAGCAGCAAAAAGTGGCCCAAGTCCTTGGGGCCCTACATATGTGTGGGAGACCCAGATGAAGCTCCTGGCTCCTGCCTTTGGCCTGGCCCAGCCCCAGCTGGTATGGCCATTTGAGGAGTGAACCAGCAAATGGCAGATTTCTCTATTTTTCCCACTCTCTCTCCATAACTCTGCCTTTGAAATAAATAAAATAAATCTTAAAATAAGAAATTAAAAAATGAAAAATTCATATAAACCAATCTAATGTTTTGACATATGCTATCCAATTGCTTTTTCTATAAAACTGCTATGATCAGGAGACTTTGAAAGAAGGAGTAACCTGGAAAGGATGGGGAAGAAGAGTATAAAGATTGAGAAACTTAGGTGTGGGCATCGTGACCCAGTGGTTTACGCCACCACCTGGAATGCCAGGATCCCACTTTAGAGTGCCTGGGACCAATTCTCACCCTTCCTTTGCACACAGCATTTTCTGCTAATGTGCACCCTGGGAGGAAGCAGGTTCTTTTACTTGCATTCCCATCTATCTCCCTCATGGGAGACTTGGGATGGAGTTCCTAGAGCCTGGCACACGCCAGCTGCTGGCAAGCATTTGGGAGTGAACCAGTGGTTTAAGATTTATCTCTCTGTCTCTGTTTCTCTCCCTTTCTCTGTCACTACTTTGAAGTAAGCAAAACAAGCACTCAAAAAAAAAATGGAGAAATGTAATAGTAAGTTTATGAGTGGAAGGACTTATGGAAAGACTGCGAGAAAAAATTTACATTTTTTTCAAACTCCTAGCCCACAGAAATCTAGAGAATATAAATTGAATGATGTTTTCCAATTTGACATGAAGAATTTGTAAAGAAAGTGAGACTAAGGGTTACCTGTACTGTGTTCTTTTCAAATCTGACGGAGAAGAGATCCTTGGAAGGCAACCCTTGGCGGGCTGTGCCCATGGCGATGGTGGAGGATGAGATTTCCTGACGTCAACACCAAGGTGGCCTGAGAGTTTTACGGAGCTGCAGTGAACATGAGGATGATAGCCACTAAGTAAATGCTAGTTTTTTTCTCTCACAAGATGTGCAGAAATAACACCAACAGTATCTAGGCTCATTTGAACAGGCTGGGGCAATCAATCATGCCAATAATTGAGCCTTTATATAATCAAGACATTGATTTCTCTGAAATCCCAATCCATTTTTATCAAGCCAATAAAGATAAAAATGGAACCTGTTCCTTTAGTTGTATCTTACTTTTCAAAATTAAAAAATGAAATTGAATAATTAACCAACACTACACTAATTCTATAACATTTTTAATTTGGGAGATGACCTAAAGAACATTCCAGCAATTGTGATTCGAATTCTCAATCTAATTGTTCAGAGATTTTTTTCTTTTTGTTTCCTAAATTTCTATTACTAGTCCATTTTTGAAAAGAATAATGAATAACAGTCACAAATCAAATCATCTAATTAATAAGTCTGACCCTGTAGAAAATCATTTCAATTATTTGAGATTACTAGTGCTAGGATAAACAGAGTTAAATGGGAGTGTTCATGAACATATTTAACAAGGAATTATAGAGGTTATAATTGGAGAGTAAAATAATGGTATTCTTGCTTTTGAGGAACTGATGTTTAAAAATATAGTGGCAAGTAAAAATCATACATTCTGTGGTTTTAAAAAAACTAAAGTTAAGAGTCATGTTTTATCTTCATTTTTTCTTATTTGTTATGCTTCTGTGATGGTAGAACATAGAGGGTTCTGGGGAAAAAAAAAAACAGAAAACGGACATAGAACACACAGATGTTAAGAAAATCATCATTCCAGGGAGCAGGGAATGGCTGAATCGTCCAAGCAATTATCACAAAGAACCGTGTGGCAGGATAAAGGATCAGTTTCAAAGTCACGGAAGGGTCAAAGGGTTGTTTGGGTGAAGAATTCAGCATGTCTCAAATCTGAGTTTGGAGTGGATCCCATAGAATGAGGAATGGGATCAAATCACCAAAGAACTCTGAATTCTGAACCCATTATTACTATTATTATTATTAATATTTACATATTTTAAATTATTAATACTTTTAATATTTACTTATTTGAAATGCAGAGCAACAGAGAGGGAGAGTCAGAGAGAAGAGAGGGATATATAGAGATAGAGATGATATATATATATATTTCATACTTATTATACACACAGACACACACAGAGAGAAAGAGAGAGATACCTTTTATGTGCAGGTTCTGTCCCCAGATGGCTGCAACAGCCAGTCTGGGCCCAGCTGAAGCCAGGATCCAGGAACTCCAACCAGGTCTCCTCCATGGGTAGCAGGGACCAACTACTTGCATCATCTTCTGCTGCCCTTCCAGGTGCATTAGCAAGACGCTGGATTGGAAGTTGAGTAGCCAAGACTCAGCCTAGCATTCAGATACGGGATTCCAGCATTGCAACTAGTGGCTTACTCCACTGTACCACACACCAGCTCCTGTACTCCGCTCTTAAGTCAATGCAGCTTTGTTAGAAGGTTTTAACAAGTGACATAACCACATGTGGAGTTTAGAAAGATCTCCCTGATGAAGACAGGGAAATTATATTTGGAAAGTCATCAGGGTAATTCATTACTAGACTAGTTTAGTAATCCAGCCAATATAGATGGGCACTCTTTTCTATAAGGATAAAAAGAACAGAGGAGAGGAGATATGTGAAATATATTTGTTGTCAAGAATGTTTTTCAAGAGTTGTTTCAAAAAGTTCAACTTTTAAAGTCCCACCAATTTATAGCTGGACATCTTTCAAACCAGGGGCTGCTGAGATGAAAAAGAGTAAGTGCTAAATTGCCTTCAGCTTGGAATACTTTTTTTCAGCTCTAATTTGCCTGTGTTTGGTATGGAATTAGATATTGAAATCCACTCAAGTTTCTAATTTTCAGCTTCCTTGCACCCACACTGTCTTATAGCTGTGAGTTTGCTAATATAATGGATTCCCAGTTAAATGTAACAAGGGACTCACTAAACAAGCATTCTTACACAGTGCATTTTTATGTAAATAAAACATATATCAAAATGTAGGCATTAGTAAACTTAGGTGTCTGCGTTTTAGCAGAATGAGTCTTCGCAAACTATTCCAGTGACATCTGTAGGCTTGGCCAAGGGCTGATAATTACATCTAATTCTTTTCATGTGAAGTTAAGGGATTGCTAAACACGGGGCACAGCTGAAACGAAGCATTGGTGCGGTTCTTCAATATCGCCTGATCATGGGTCGGCGTTGTGGTGTAGCAGACTGAGCCACTGCCTGCAGTGCCAGCATCCCATACGGGCACTGGCTCCAGTCCAGGCTGCTGCGCTTCAGCTCCAGCTCCCTGCTAATGTGACTGGGAAGGAAGCAGAGGACATCCTTGGTGCTTGGTCCGCTGCACCCACGTGAGAGACCTGATCGAGTCCTTGGCGCCTGGCTTCAGACTGGCCCAGCTGGGAGTGAACTAGCAGACAGAAGATTCTCTCTCTCTCTCATTAACTTTGCATTTCAAATAAATAAAAATAATTTTTTTTGACAGACAGAGTGGACAGTGAGAGAAAGAGACAGAGAGAAAGGTCTTCCTTTGCCGTTGGTTCACCCTCCAATGGCCGCCGCGGCCGGTGAGCTGCAGCCGGCGCATCGCGCTGATCCAAAGCCAGGAGCCAGGTGCTTCTCCTGGTCTCCCATGGGGTGCAGGGCCCAAGTACTTGGGCCATCCTCCACTGCACTCCCTGGCCACAGCAGAGAGCTGGCCTGGAAGAGGGGCAACCGGGACAGAATCCGGCGCCCCGACCGGGACTAGAACCTGGTGTGCCAGCGCCGCTAGGCGGAGGATTAGCCTATTGAGCCGCGGCGCCAGCCAAAAATAATTCTTAAAAAAAATTGCATTCCCCCTCCTAAAAGCCTGATTTTTTTGTTCACTTCCATAATAAAGCCAGATTAACATCTTAATATATGATGCATAATCTTGGACCGTACTACACGCAGATACTGTTAGAATATCTGGGACTTGGAGTCTGTGATTCTGTATTATAATATAAAGTACACCATGTAATTCCCAAGTACAGAGAAGTTTAATAACTGCTGCTCCAAGGACTGTATGATCCTCTGCCACTCTGAACTTTATTGGATCCATGATTTCACTTAAAACTTTCTATGGTTTCGTATAGAACAAGTGTTTTGAAATGTAATGCAAGCTTTAAAATGTTTCTGTTCTCACTAACTAGAAAAATGTTTAAAAGCATAAGACAGATTTATACATGTGGTGAAGTGTGGATACGTGGGCTAGAGGTACAGATAGACAGTCAGTAATTTATTTTTGCCTATGTCCCCTAGAGCCTAGCACAAAGCCTGGGGCATGGCAGGGGTCCAGTGAAATGTGTGGGCTGGAGTAACCCTTTTGAAAGTCACTGACTGACTTCTCAGTAGGGAATGTAGAGGAGGAATGTTTCAGCTTCTGATGTGAAGCCTTAAATGATCCCTGTAATGAACTCTGCAGTCATCTCTTAATGGGAATGGGAAACAATTCCTTTACAGGCATTCTGGAAGGGGTTATAAATTGAAAACTGAAGTAATGTTTTTGCCATTGCTCAAATTAAATAGGTGAGCTCCGTTCTTTTGTTTCCTCCACGTGCAGTTTCTCTGCGGACCTCTAGATGGTGCTGCTGGTTCACAGCTAAGCAGCCCCAGAGCGCCCCCCCCAGCTCCAAGGCACAGCGAAGAGCTCCGACCTCGGAGGAAACATCCGTACATTTGTGTCTCCATATCGTGCCAATTTGCAGGAAGCTATATCTTAAAATGCACCCTTTTGGCCAACTCAGATCACCTTTCCTTCCTACACTCCTCTAATTATCTTTATTTGCAAATTAAGGAAACTGTTTTAAGATAGACTTAATAGCATATCCGATGATGTTTATGCTCTTTTTTTTTTTTTTTTTCTGAGTGTGCACTGTGGAAAGGCAGAAATAACCAATCAATGTTAGAAGAAAAAAAAAAAGACTTTCTACCTCGAAAATTCCCATGGTGAACTCTATACATATGGATCTTGATACCTGTATGTTTGATTACATTAACTTTGCCCAAGATATTTTATCTATATGCATTCAATTTTTGTCACCTTTAAAATAAACAGCTTACCACTATAAATAGAGCATTATGGGAATAGAAATAATCAGACTTTAAAAATATGCCTTATAAATGCTTCTCTACTTTCTCATTCACAAGGTAGACGCCACTATTTTTTTTATGGTACTCTTTCCCAATTAGCAAATTTGGTATCAAATGTCATTCACAAGACAGAAGTGAGAGTGCATGAGATCTGCCTATATTTTAAGTTATTCACTTATTCTGACTTAGTATGACACCATTATTTTGTGTTAGTTATCTAGGATGTAACCAAGCTAGGTGACCTGTCCCTTTTCCCAAGAAATAGTTTCAAAAGTAAAAATGGAAGCTAAATACACTGACTCTCACTTACAACCATGTATACTGTCCTTATTAAATATGTTTTATATGTGAAATTTCAAGCCAGAATCCAAGTATTGTTAATACACATCCTAGGGAATAGTAGTGATTCATTGACTAAGAATTCAAACTGTGCTAATGAGACCAAAGAAGTGACTCTGGCCTCTGGAAACTATACCTATTGGGGAAGAAGATGACCAAATAAACTATTGCCACATGCGTTAATTGTATCCCATATTGCAAAGGGTACTGGATGCAGAGGGGAGACCTGTGATATAGTGGGAATGCACACCAGCAGCATGATTAATGCCACTTAGAGGGGAATAGGCAGAAGTTCAGATCAGCTCCCTGAAATGGACAGACATGGAATATCTTGTTATGCAAGAGTGAGTAGGAAGTTAACAGAAGGACCTGGGGTAGCTAAGATTTTAAAACACAAAACAAAGTTAGCAGCACATGTGCATTTGATGTTCTTTTTGTGATAAATGTCTTATTTAATTCTCACTATGCCTACTCCAATGTGACAGCCACTTCCCATTTTACAGATCTGAACACGGTCACTCAGACATGTGAACAGGTTGAACACACAAGCAACTGCAGAGGCAGAATCAAAACTCTCCCCTTTAGCTTCCATATCAGAGAAGCCTTCTAAATGCCTTTAATTAGAATCAAAGGTAAAAGTAAGGAGAAATGAGTACCAGTCCATAACTACTGTTATATTTAAGTTCCATAGACAAGTCATAGGAGTTCAAAGGACATGGAGCAGTTGGGAACACTAAAGTTCATAACATCCCTAGCTTCAGTTAATTTTAGTGGCTAAAGAAAAGCAGAACATAGCTGGTCACTGATGCAAAAGCCACAAATTAGAAATTAAAACTCAGGTTCTATATTTTCAAAGCTTGGGAAGAGCAAGGGCCTCAGCATAACAGGACTGGAGAACAAATTGTTGAAGATTCTAGAACAGACACCAAAAATTTTGGAAAACAGATTTCACTATTTTGCTTCAATCTGTGAATGCAAACAGGCAGAGTGCCAGATCACAGACTTCTTTTTATCTCTTTCTATGATTCAATATTAAAAAAAAAAAAAAGCACATAATCTCGGAACCAGAGGAGAAGAAATTTTGGACTATTACTCTATTATTATGGTGTCCTGTAACCATGTAGAAAATCTCTATTAGTACATTTTATTTATTTATTTTTTAAAGATTTTTATTTTATTTATTTGAAAGAGTTACAGAGAGAGGTTGAGACAGAGAGAGAGATCTTCTATCCGCTGCAACGGCCGGAGCTGTGCTGATCCAAAACCAGGAGCCAGGAGCTTCTTCCAGATCTCCCACGTGGGTGCAGAGGTCCAAGGACTTGGGCCATCTTGCACTGCTATCCCAGGCTATTGCAGAGAGCTGGATCGGAAGAGGAGCAGCTGGGACTAGAACCGGCGCCCATATGGGAAGCCAGCGCTTCAGGCCAGGGAGTTAACGTGGTGCACCACAGTGCTGGCCCCTATTAATACACTTTAAATTTCTCATTTCTGTCCATGTCTGTGACATTTAACAGCCTAGCCTGGAACGAAGGGAGAGCTCAAAGGGAAGTGTGGACTGTGGGCATCATCCAGTTACCTCATTCATTCGTTCACTCAGTAAATGCATAGTGAAGCCCTGCAACAGGGAGAGTTGTGTTGTCATCTTTGGGACTCAGGGTACTTAAATGTATATGGATATCTTCACAGAATGGAGAATCCAGAGGCAATAACTAAGATATGAAATGTGGAAGCATTTTGAACATGGGGAGAGTGGGGGCAGAAAATTTGTTCTACTCGAGACAGAAAGATTCTGAAGTTCTGTTAGAGAACAGATTGTTGAGGAGAAACTTGAAGTCTAAACACAAGGAATAGTGAGTCTAGAGAAGGAATCTTCCATGGAGGTTCGAGGGAGAACAAAGCTGTCTGCCTCAGACTGTGTACCCAGGGTCATTAAGATCAGACTCGTTCCTGAGCGATATTATTTCCAGAGTCATTAACTACACAAGAACACTGTGGTCGAACGATTTGATTCAGAGCCCTCTTTTTAGGTGTGCTGTCTTTTATCTCTCTCCATATTAATCTTCCAGATGAAAGAATGAAAGATATAGTGCACTTACATTGGGATGGACACTTTAAATGCTTTTCTGGTGCCAGTGTCACAGCACAAAGTGTTAAACCATCACTTGCCACAACAGCATCCTATACTGGAGTGCTAGTTCAAGTCCTAGTAACACTGCTTCAGATCCAGCTACCTGAAAGTAGCAGAAGATGGTCTAAGTGCTTGGACCCCTGTTACCCATGTGGGAGACCAGAAAGGAGATCCTGGCTCCTGGTATCAGCCTGGCCCAGACCTGGCTTTTGCAGACATGTAGGGAGTGAGCTAAGAGATGGTTCTCTTTACTTCTGTCTTTCCCTCTCTCCTTGTCTCTCTGCCTTTCAAATAAATAACTAAATCTTTGCAACAATCTTTTTCATGCTAAAGCATATAAATAAGGGAGAAACAGTCCAGTCTGAGCATCTTCAGACCAACAGGACATCAGAGCAATCAGACCCTGGCCATCCAGCCACTCCATCTGTGTCATGCCCTGTGGGTTTCACTAACATCACTGATTACTCATTCACAGACCTGCTCATCCCATCACCAGTATACACTGGACACAATTGCTCATTGTTCTCTGCTGATTAGAATGCTGTGATTTATAAATGGTAGATGTAAAAAAAAAAAAAATAGACCAAAGCTTTCACTTACAGGTGGATTTTCCTATTTCCTGGACTTATGGGCAATCTATCTTCCATATGCTCTTTGCTGCCAAGTTGTGGAGATTTTTAAGTTATATTCTACACTAGCAACTATACCAAATTCTGTGCATGTCCAATTCTAAAAGACAGCTTAGATATTACTTTTTATGACAGTAAAAGCATCTAATTTACTCTAATACTATCTTTTATGCGGAAACTATAATGCTTGATTCAAAAAATTATGAATTGGCAGACTAAGAAAGCTAAGTGGAAAGCATGGGTATTAATGTATCAAGATTGTCCTTGCTAAAATACTCAGGCTGGCTTATATCTATTAATTGCTGATGAACAAAAATTCAGACAGTGCAAGAGCTATTAAATCCCATTATATAGCTATGAACTGGTTTTCAGTCAAAGCTGTCTTTATGGATTACTTGATATAAGCAACTCCTCTTGACAAGCAAAGAAGACAGACTAAGAAAGAAGTCCCCAGAGTGAGAGATGAAAAACGAGTGCTTTCCTCATTTCCATCTTGGGAACTGTGCTTGTGATCCTCTGGTGTCTCGTAGGTGTCTCATGAAGTACAGACACACAAAGCAGGTGCTCATATGCAATAATTACCACAGTAATTACAACATTTATGTAGTTCTGAAGAAGTACGGTGGTGGGGATTAATTGGTATCTAAAAAGAAGTGGGAATGTGAGAGAAAGAAGAAAGTTGCATTTATAGGTACAGGTTCCTAACATCCACTCATTTCAGTTACGAAACTATCAGCACAATATCTAGCAAATCTCTCTGAGACTTGATAGATGAGAGATTTTCATAGACACACACACACACTTTATAGGCCACAAAATTAGAAATTAAAACTCAGGCCGGCGCCGTGGCTCAATAGGCTAATCCTCCACCTGCGGCACCGGCACACCGGGATCTAGTCCCGGTCGGGGCGCCGGATTCTGTCCCAGTTGCCCCTCTTCCAGGCCAGCTCTCTGCTGTGGCCCAGGAGTGCAGTGGAGGATGGCCCAAGTGCTTGGGTCCTGCACCCCATGGGAGACCAGGAGAAGCACCTGGCTCCTGGCTTCGGATCAGCACGGTGTGCTGGCCGCAGCACGCTGGCCATGGTGGCCATTGGAGGGTGAACCAACGGCTAAAGGAAGACCTTTCTCTCTGTCTCTTTCTCTCACTGTCCACTCTGCCTGTCAAAAAAAAAAAAAAAAAAAAGAAGAGAAATCAAAACTCAGGTTCTATATTTTCAAAAGCTTGGGAAGAGCAAGGGCCTCAGCATAACAGGACTGGAGAGAAAATTGTTGAAGATTTTAGAACAGACACCAAAAATTTTGGAAAACAGACTTCACCATTTTGCTTCAGTCTGTGAATGCAAACAGGCAGAGTGCCAGATCACAGACTTCTTTTTATCTCTTTCTATGATTCAGTATGTAAAAAAGAGTAATCTCAGCACCAGAGGAGAAGAAATCCGGACTATTATTATGGTGTTCTGTAACCAGGTAGAAAATCTCTATTAATACACTTTAAATTTCTCATCTCTGTACATATCTCCTTTTATTTTAAAAATATAAATCTTTGTTGTTGCTTGTGCCATGGCATAGCGGGTAAAGCCACTGCTTGTAGTTGGCATCTCATGTGGGTACCAGTCTGAGTCCCAGTTGCTCCATTTCCAATCGAGGTCCCTGCTAATGCTCCTAGGAAACCAGCAGAATATGGCCCAAGTGTTTGGACCCCTGCCACCCACTTGGGAGACCTGGTTGAAGCTCCTGGCTCCTGGCTTCAGGCTGGCCCAGTCTTGACCACTGCAGCCATTTGGGTAGTGAACTAATGGATGGAAGACCTCTCTCTCCCTCTCTCTTGCTGTTACTCCGCCTTTCAAATATATAAATCTTTAAAAAATAAATCTTTGTCATCAAAACCAAAATAAGCTCAATGAAACGTGAGTGTTTTACATGATTCATATTCTTTAAAAGTGTCCTTTTTATAAAAACCAAATATTGATTTCCTATCTTTTCAAAACTTTGACTATTATTTCTGACACTAACACAATATTCCTACAAAGAGATATATGTAATATATTCACACATTTGTATATTAACTTCAGCATGTAGCTGACAATTATCAACTTTAAAAGTTATTTTATATAAATCTACTTTATTATTTTTTCTTCTGTATTTTGTAGAAAAGTTAAATTGAAGGGTAAGATGCATACTTTGTAATAATCTAATCTTCAGAATCACAGATTTCTTTACCAGTAGATACCTCAACTTATAGATGTGGGATATATTTCAGGTCCTGTGAACTTGCTTTAGCAAGCTGATAATTGCTACTGCCTGAAAATGGGTTAGTCCTAGGGTAGGGGGAGACTCATCATTTGAAATAAAAGGTGGGGGGGGGGGATCAGAAGGAGATCCTAAGATGGTTGAAACTGAATTAAAATGAGTTCAAGTTTCTACACATTGTCCATTGCAAACTTTCTTTGAGATACAACAAAATTCTATTTATCTATTTTTGGTAGTCAACCATAAAATTCCAAGAAGAATGGCTGTGGGAAAAATAATCTTTCTCTTAGGTATTGCAAGAAAGGGTAGTGGGACAGCATTGTTGCTCAGAGGGTTAAGTCATTGCTTGCAATACCATAATTCCATATGAGAGTACTTAATCAATTATCAACTGATCTATTTCCGATCCAGTCCCCTCCATGGGAAGGCAACAGATAATAGCTTAATTGCTGGCCCTGTGCCACCCATGTGAGAGACTGGGATTCCTGACTCTTGGCTTCAGCCCCACCCAGTTCTGGCTGTTGTGAAGCTGTGGATGGAACAGATTTTCTCTCTCTGTCTCTCTTTCTCTCTCCATCTCTCTCTCTTTCTCTCTCTCTCTCTCTCCCTTTCAAATAAACAAATCCTTAAAAAATAGTAAAAGTAAAAGAAAAGGAGAGTCAGGCTTTGGCTTTCTGATTAAAATGCTGTATAAATTCCCATGTCCCATATCTGAGTACCTGAGTTCCAATGACAGCTTCAACACCCGATTCTAGCTTCCTGCCAGTGTGTTCCTTGGGAGGCAAAATGTGTTGTTTCAAGTAGCTGTGTTCCTGCCACTCGTGATGGAAACCTGGATGATGTCCCCCTCTCCTGGCTCTGGCCTGGTGCAGCTCCTACCATTGAAGGCATCTAGGGAACAAACTTGGCAGCAAGGAGCATTTTTCTCTTTCTCCCTCTTTCTTTCTAAAATACATTTTTGACAAGAAAAAGAAAAAATAATTTCAAATATTAATGTGTCTGCCTGTTCAGTTTTCTGTATGCTAACCACCAATGCTCATCATAACAGTTTCAGGCCTAGCAAAAGCCATAAGGATCACCAGATTAGATTTTACTCATTACATCTTCCTTAACGAGACGGGAGATATATGTAACAATGATTTCCAATAACTGGCTCTGTGACCTTGGAAAATACACTTAACTGTTCTGAACCTCAGCCTTGATATTTCTCAAAGTAAATGATTGAAGGGGATAATTTGAAGTGCCTCAGATAATTAAAAGTTAAGGAGATTCGAAATGTATATAAAAAAATCTTCAGTCCAAAATGTCCTTCCAACCAGAAAATTAAATTACTTAAACATCTCTCAGACCCATTAATGGCTCCTCAAAGCTTGCGTACATAACTCTGAAGCATGGCCAAATTTGTGTATCGTTGGCAATAGCCGAATTGCCATTAGGAAAGCATTGACTGGGAATCAGACCAGGAGAGAGGTCAACCTTCTCAAAGATTTCCTTCCACAAGTGCTTGGTGCTGGCCAGAACACTCCATGGTAGAGTTCTGGGTTGAGAGAAAGTTTTGACTTTGTAAATGTCAAAAATACATTAAAATTAAGTGCTTAGGGGTAAGCAAGAAGTGTAAAGAGGCATAAAGATGAGGGGTTTGGGGCCAGTGCTGTGTGCACCGGGTAAAGCTGCCTTCTGTGATGCCTGCATCCCATAGTGGCGCCAGTTCAAGTCCTGGCTGCTCCACTTCCAATCCAACTCCCTGCTCATGCACCTGGGAAAGAAGTGGAGGATGGCCCAAGTGCTTGGGCCCCTGTACCCACATGGGAGTCCTGGCTTTAGTCTGGCCCAGCTCTGGCCATTTGTTGTGGTCACTTGGGGAGTGGGCCAGTGGATGGAAGATTTCTCTCTCCCTCTCTCTCTGGCTTTCAAATAAATATATAAACAAACAAACAAATAAGAAAGTCTTTTAAAAAAACAAACCAATAGAAAAGAGGAGGTGGTATTTGCTCAAGGTTTCTTATATATCTGTGGCAAAGGAATCTCAGTTTGTTTCTCATAGAGGTATCAAAAACAACTGCCTGTTTTTAAAGATACAAATAATATAGTACACAGAATAAAATCTGCCTATTGTCTCTTAAAACTAACAGCCATGTCCGTACCATGATTTAATTTGCTGTCAAACATTAAAAAGTCTTTCCAATCATGAAGATATATAGAAAGAGTAACCTACACCCATTTGCACTCAAAAGCACAGCACACATAAACAAATTTGTGCATTGAGTCTCATTAGATGATTGGTTTTTCTTAGCTGATATATCTTTGAGATCTTTATAATTTGATATATGCAGATTTACTTTTTTACTTGCAGAACTGGCATAAAATTCCATTGTATGAATGCACTCAAACTAACAATTCCTCTAAAAATTCCTTGAGTTAAATAGTTTTCGAAATTTTTATAATCAAGATCCCTATTTAATATTTATAGCTTACAAATAGTTTCTGACACTTTTTAGAGCTCGATAGGGTATGACTTTTGAATAAATAAATAATGACATCTTCTCCACGGATATATCATATCTTTTAGAAGAAAAGCACATTCTGAATCTTAGACTTCAGAAAAACCTGAAGTCAGAGTCTTATTTCTTTCACAATTTGCTTTGGAACATTGGAGAATTACTTTCTCCTAGGAGCTATTGTCTCATCTGCAAAATTTTGTGAGTCATGAAAAAAAGAATATGTAAATAAGCTCTCCTAAAATAGCACAAGAATGATAAACTGTTAGTATTTTTAAATGAGAGCAAATTCTTCCAGTCTGAGACTTTTCATGATTATTGTGGTGTCTACCAAGCAAGCACTCTTCTAGCAATTGAAGCAGATGTATAGAGTGGAATACTCCCCAGCCTTCACTTGACCTTCACCATGGCCTGTGGTCAAAGGTGAAAGATGCTCTCTTTTGCAGTGTTCTCCTGAGGAGATATGGACATGAGGAGCCATCAGAGCATTTCAGTGCACATGTATTTCAGGGTGCATCACAACATTAAATGGTTATAATGTACATCCTGCCAGCCACAGAATCTCAAAGAGAATGTTCTTTTATATTTCCGTCACATCTTTAAATTGGTCATAGAAATTACTGAAGAGATGTGGTAGAAGGATTTCAAGATTGAGAAACAGTCTCTAAACACCTTAGAATATACTCTAAAATAAGTTCAGTGGTATGATTTTCTTTAAAAATAAAATGACCCAATCTGACATGATTGATGCCTTGAAGAAGGATAAAACAAAGTTAAATAATAAAGAAAGTCCATGCTTATGGAAAATGTTTTCATTAGATATACCAAGTTGATGTTTATTATTCCATAAATTCTTATTCTGGTAAATACATTCATATATACAGCTCAAAGTTCAGCTTAAAGCATGTACTGTGATTCTAAATTACCTCTTGTTAAAGATATTCAGATCTTACAGATATGAGTAAATTGTACTCAGACCTCATAAATTTTATATTCAGAACATTAGGTAGGTATAAATCTATCCATTATCTTGAATCTTTTATCAAAAGCAACTTTCACATATATATGAAATGGAAATTCTATTTTCTGCTTCTCATAGCAGCTTGGAAATTGGACAACCTACTTTAATATTCTTTAGTTTTTAACAAGTAAGACTGGGAATTGAGGAATAATCAGTAATGGTTATCTGCCTTTTCCTATTTAAGAACAATAATGGTGCTCATTCATCCTGAACAAGACCGTTAATTAATCATCGTAGCTATGCAGGTTGGAGTCCCAATGTTATCATCATGGAAGCGTAGCAGTAATATAAACTCCTGCTTCTGCGATTTTGTTCTGTGAAATAAATCTTTGCAATACACCGTCCTTAATCATTTATTAAAAGTATAACACTTTGCTATTATTGTCCTTGATTGTGATGTTTTTAAGCCATTTATTTGTTTTATCTACATGCAAGCACAAATTTAATTTGCTAGAATTATTAAGCATATAGTGGATTGGGGGGAGGGAGCAGAAATACTCTCCGTAAGAATGTACTCTCAAAGATAAAAATAGTAAAAACAAAAAATGAAGTAATAGGGTAAAAATTAATCTAAATGTGCAAACTAATTGGTTACGCAATGGACATTTGCAGTGCAATAAAAGAGTACTGGCACTATTGGATTCAGCTATAGAATACAGCTAAAAGAAACAATAATATCAAATTAACTGTAGTATCTAAAACAAGTAAAACTTTCTATTGACTTGAAAAGAATGTTCTCTATTTGGAAGTTGAGGTAATAGACTAATTTGCTTAAGTGTTAGCATCTGTGAATAATTCAAGTGAAATTACTACTTTATAGTCTCATGGAACTCACATTTCTCCCAAAAGGCAACTTTTTAAAAGATTTTAACCAGATAGAAATGCTTTCTTTTTAACTCATACAATCAAAATTGAAGACTTAGTAGTACTCATCATTTATCAAGAAAGACCATACCTACATAATTGGGAGAGAGCTGTATGCCAGTCCCACCCAAAAGCAACCATGGCACAGTGCAATCTTCATTCTCTTCTTCAAGCACTCATTGATTAAATTACTGCATGGGGTCCAATAATCTTACAGTTTAAGAGGAAATGTAAGATCACTCTAATTGTTAAACAAATAGACCAGAACTTACACAGCTAAATAAGGATTTTTTTTTTTGTTTGCAACAGGTATTTGGGGAATGTATAAACTTAGAAATACTACCTCATCTCAGAACTTTTCTGGAGCAACCCCTTAATGTCATTCCAGTGCCCCACCCTGTCAGATCATGACATTTTCATCCAAGATTGGAGAGTTTTGCCAAGCAAAGATAATTTGAGATGGATTCACTACCACATTCTGAAATTGGATGACTTCATTAATCAAACTTGTATTTAGCCATCAATTCCCATAATTTACTGCCTGAAAGCCTGCAAGCAGCTACTAGGAATGACTGAATGAATGAACATTTGAATAAATTAATTCATGGTAATTTTACTCCTTAATCAGAAAATCTCTCCTTGGCGATGTTGACACAAAGTTTTGATGAAATGCTGAAAATGAAATTGGCGAATGTATGAAAAGAATTTTGTCGGCAGGAAAACTCATTCCTTCCTGGTCTTACTTAAACCTGCATTGAATGCCTACTATGTGCTTGTGTTGTGCTACTTAGGAGAGATACAAAAATAGATGTTGCTACTTGTCCTCCCAAACCTCATAGTCTAACAGAGAAGACAAGTCATCAGATCATAAGAACACTGTTTGATTAGAGCTTTAACAGTGGAAAGCAAAGACAGGGCGAGACTAACAGAAGGGAAGGGAAGGGAGGGTTTAGGGACTGCTCTGTAGAGATGATCTGGGGACCTGTAAAAACACGTAGGTGTGATCATACCACCTTTCTCTATTGTCAGGCAAAAAACATCGAGGTCTTAATGGAAAAATTAATTAATTTAGGATTGAATGATCTCTTTACCACAGACTTTAACTGTGAGTTATATTAACACGGACTAGAGTCTGTGCCAACAGCAGATATGTAGATATCATTACACACCACCATATCTAACAAATATCCAGTTTATGCCTGTTTCTCTGATGCACATGTGACAATTTGCTACTTTTTCCTGATATGGTGTAATAGTTAATTTTATGAGTCAACTAGAGTGGTCCACAGGATTCCTGGGTTTCTGGTAGAATGTTTTCTCGGTGTCTCTGTGAGGGTGTTTCTGGAAGAAACTGGTGTTGGGACTGGTGGAATGCTATAAATCAAGTGCCCTTCAAACTGTGGGTTGGCCATCATCCAATCCATGGAAGATCCGCACAGAACAGAATGGTAGAAGAGAAGATTCACTCTCTGCGGGACTGCTAAATTCGTACATTTTGTCTTTACTGATCCTAGTGCTCAGACCTTCAGACTCAGACTGGAATCCACCACATCGAGGCTCTGGCTCTCAGGTCTCTGCATCAGCTGGGTCTCCAGCTTTCAAATGGTATGTTGTGGGGCTCGACAGTCATGACTGTGCGAACCAATCCTACACAATGATTGTATTCATTGCATTATGCATGCCCTTATATATATCGAGATATTTATCTAGATAAAGAGATTTAGACAAATAAACATATTAGGAGATGCATTTAGGTAAATACATAAACTTTTATATAAATTTATAAGGGAAGAAATATACAAGGGTATTTAAAAATTCATATGAAAATGGAATTAAAAATAAGTTCATTTTCAGGGTGGACATTTGACTCAATGGTGAAGACACTGCTTGGGATGCTGCTGGGAGAAAGCAGATGATGGCTCAAATATGTGTGACCTTGACACCCGTTAGGGAGACCTGGATTGAGTTTCCAGCTGTTGACTTCAGTCTGGCCCAGCCATGCCTGCTACAGGAATCTGGGAAATGAACCAATTAATGGATGATCTCTCTCTTCCTGGCTCTCTCTGTCTCTCTCTGTTTCTCTCTCTCTCTCTCTTTCACTCTCTGTCAGCCTTTCCAAAAAAAAAAAAAAAAAAAAAAGAAAGAAAAGAAAAGAAAAAAAGAAATGATTTTTAAGTTTTTCTTTAAAAATGTTTATTTTGGTGCAAAAAATATCTGAAATCTATGCATAGTTTTTTCATAGTATACCTTTTCCATGAAATTTTGAACATCTCTTACAAAAAAGGTATCAGCCTGGAAATAAGTGATGTTATTCTTCATGAAAATGCAGAATTACTGATGTTGATTCTAAGGGCAGTAGCAGTATGTCTGAAGCATATCTCTCAGGCTTATGGTTTGTGGGCAAATAATTACATCTCAGAGCCTCAGTTACCCCATTTATGCAATAGAGGAAGCCCAGTGGAAGAACAATACTTTACTCATGTACATGTTTTAAAAATTGGATACATTAGTGTTTGTAAAATCTGTAGCACTGTGGATGTCACACATGTATCAACTGGATATACATGAGTATTTATCTTTAAAAGCTTTATTCATTTAGTTGAAAGGCAGAGTTACAGAGAGGGAGAGGCAGAGAGAGAGAGAGAGAATCTTCCAACTGCTGGTTCACTCCCTAGATGGCAGTGGCCGTGATGGGGCCAGGTCAAAGCCAGGAGCCGAGAACTTCTTCAAAGTCTTCCACTTGGGTGCAGGGGCTCAAGCACTTGGGAGCTGGATCAGAAGTGGCATAGCTGAGACCTGAATTGCTGCTCATATGGGATGCCAGCTTTGCAGGTGACGAATTAACTCACTACATTACAGCACTGGCCCACTACATGGGTATTTCAAAAGGTTCATGGAAAATTAAATTAAGAGATAAGTATATTTTGATGAAAATAATTTTGAAATGCATGCTCAGATTTTTTTTCATAATATGTATTCATGGGTTTTTTTTGAACTATAATAAACATTTCAATTTGATTTTTCATGAACTTATTAAAGTACTCGCTTGCCTTAGATATAGTTTTCAACCCTTTTTTCTTACAATCTTATCCAAAGAGAACAGCATTTCATTTTATTTAGAAGCAAGCTATGTACATTTGAATCCTGCTTCTGTCAAGTTCTGAGCTTAAGAGCCATAGAACCCTCTGGAAATCACTAAACCTATTTGTACGTAAATTTTCTTATCAGTGAAATGAAGATATAGACAATGAGATTTAATTCATAAGGTTGTTGAAAATATAGAACAAATATTTTAAAAGTCCCACAATTTAGGAAATGCTGTCATATGTATCATCATCCTCATTATCTTTAGCATATTTATTTTAGGGTTAGTGTGTATTAATTCCTGAACTTATTAGGAAGCTCTCTGACCCTAAGGTACCCATAAATGTGTAGCAGTTGTTGCCAATGATATTTTATGTAAAATTTCCTATTTCAAAGAATAGCCAATAACTTTTATCTGACTTTCATAATATTGCCTTTCATTATGTTAGCCCTCCAATAAATATTCCAAGACTTGGTTTCCTAGTGAGAACTTGATTTTTTTTTCTATCCACCCCTTTCATATTTCACTCCAGTGCTCTTAGGAATTATTAACAATTAAAATAGCTGTTGAATAATAAAGTTCCAAGAAGCATCCACTCGATCTGTTAATGGTATTTGACTTCTAGCAAATGCTCAGAAGTACTGAGACAAGTAGAAGCTGCCGGGGTTTTAAGCCTCTTAGTTCTCAATTCATTAATCAAAGCCCCAAATAATGATTCAACAGCTCCACATTGTACATATCACAGCAAAATCCATTTTGATGAGGGTTCACTCATCCACCCTGTGAATGGAAACAGAATAGCAATAAATTAACAGAAACAAAATTCCATGGTGCTTTTCTATGATCTCAATAATAGTAGATGGACACTGACATTGTCTGTTTCTTCCAAATGATTTAATTTTATTACTTTGTATACAGAAAAAAAAAAAAGCAATTCCACAATGTTCCCAATACAGATGCCCTAGATGCTAACTCTGAATAATTTTAGCATCAACTCCTCTAGTAAAATCTTTCACAAAGTCAATAGCTTAGTATGTGTTAATTTGGTAATTTCCGCCTTTTTGTTTCATTTGCAGCCCAGTATTGCAACCTTTTGTGCCTCTTCCTCTTTTCTCTCACATTGCACTTTCTCACTGAACTTCACCTATTTTTTCAAACCTGGTAAAATTGCCAGTTATGATGCTAAACTTCCTGTAATGTTGGAAAGAGACGAGTGAGAAAAAAGTTAGGTTCTCAGGCTGGGTGTTTGACATAGTACTTAGGTCACCGCATGGGAAGCCCATTTTTGAGTGCCTAAATTGAGAAGTCCAGGCTCCTCTGCTTCTAACCCAGCTTCCTGTTTATGTGCATCCCTGCAGGCAGCTGGTGTTGGCTCCCTGTTTCTATGGCAGCGACCTGAATAGAGTTCCTGGCTCCTGACTTCAGCTTGGCTCTGCCCCAGTTATTGTGGGAATTTGGTAAGTGAAACAGAGGATGGAAGATTTCTCTATGTCTCATGTATCTTTCTGTCTCTCATCTCTCCCTGTATCTCTGTCTTTCAAAAAAAAAAAAAAAAAAAAGTCAAACTTTCACCAAGCAGCCACATCCTAGAATAGTTAATGCACCCAGGAGAAGCTTCTTTAAAAAAAATAGTTTATTTTGGCTTCTAGTTTGGAGGTTCAAAGTTCAAGATTGGGCAGCATCTAGTGAAAGCTATCAGTGAGGGATACCATATGGAGAGGAATGCACTGATAGTGAGCCAGGGAGCAGAGAGAGAGAGATTTGCAAAACCTGCCCAGCTTACATTAACTTAGCTTCTTGTGAGAACTTCCTGCTAAGGGCTAGCCCTCCATGACCTAAAGATCTCCCACCAGGCCCACCTCCCGAAGTCATAATTAGATCAAGGCCACACAGTCCTCTCTGACTAGTTGGATTTAGCGATTATTTGTCATGGTTTCTAACATAGCTTATTGCAGGTTGGATTTCATTATTCAGTCAGAAGCTCATCAGTAGGAGAGACTACTTTTTGTCTTGTACCTTTGTGTAATTCTTGATTTTCTGTCACCCCATTCTCCATCAGGACGTTGCATGTTCTAAGGATGTAAGTAATATTTGTTAAGCAAATACACGTGTGACAATAATAACAATCATTATTCATGATTTGCTTTAACACATTATTACACATTAAGAAACTGTATCTCTATGGATTTGGACACACATTCATACATATACACACATATGTACATAATTATATATATACATATATATGTATATATATACACAAACATATATATACATATATATGTATATATATGTATACACAAACTGTATCTCAATGCACTTGAGCAATATTATTATGATTTAATGTAAGAATAGTTTTGCAAACACAACATTATTTGTCCTAAAAATTAGAATTGTTTTCAATTCTTCTTCTGTTTCTTGCACAAACACACACACATTTGAAACCAACCAATAATATCCTTGTGACGTTGCTTTTTATGGAAAGGTACAAAGTGAGTTAGGCATGCTGAACAGGGGACTATCAAAGGCAGATTCCCACCTGCTGCCATTAACTACACAAAAGCTATAAGGACTTCTTCCTTAACACATTTTAGTGGTTCACATAGTGTGATCAGATGAAAAAAACTGGTAACTATTGGATCCATTTGCAATTGTTAGACAAAAAGAGACACTCTGCAGAGAAATGATGGCTCTATTTGAAAACACTGGACTCCAGATGCCTGACATGGCCAACAACCCCTGCCTTGCTTAGCTATCTTACAGTACTTTACCTTATGTGACAGGCTTCACTTTCCATTTCACTTTTTTTTTTTTTTAATTTCAGACTTAATGATCTTGGAAGTGGCTTCTCTACATCTTATCTTACTTAACTAAAAGCATTCATGAGAGAAAAAAGAGAAACACACTTGTAGATATTAAGAAAAGCTGTAGGAGGCCGGCGCCGCAGCTCAATAGGGTAATCCTCCACCTGTGGCACCGGATTCTGTCCCCGTTGCTCCTCTTCCAGGCCAGCTCTCTGCTATGGCCCAGGAGTGCAGTGGAGGATGGCCCAAGTGCTTGGGCCCTGCACCCGCACGGGAGACCAGAAGAAACACCTGGCTCCTGGCTTCAGATCAGTGCCGTGCGCCGGCCGCAGTGGGCTGGCCGTGGCAGCCACTGTGGGGTGAACCAACGGAAGGAAGACCTTTCTCTCTGTCTCTCTCTCACTGTCCACTCTGCCTGTCAAAAAAAAAAAAAAAAAAAAAAAAAAAAGCTGTAGGAATCCAGCAATTCCAGAAACATGCATAGGATACATAGGTAGACAATCTCTGTAACAGTGTCCAGTAGCCAGTTAATAGTGCACAGCTTAAATATTCTAATGTCTCCTGAATACTGATTTAATTTTGCACATTCGTGCCTGCATTTGTCTAACTTTTTTGTCTTTTCCTTGCCATTACATTTTTTTAGACCAGCAATTTTTCACTGTGCGTTATTTCTCAGCTGTGGTATGAAAGGATTCAGCAACAATGAAGTACTTCACTGAGGGGAGACAGACCAAGGCGGTCTTGGTCAAGAATGCAGGCTGTGCCCTCCACATTGGCCTCTGTTCAGTGCTGCTTGCATCATGTTTGACTTCCTTGTATGAAAGGTTGTAGTTTAGGGGCCAATGCTGGTTAAGCCACCACCTGTGACGCCGGCATCACAAATAGGCACCATCTCAAACTTCTGCTGCTCCACGTCCAATCCAGCTCCCTGCTAATGTACCTGGGGTAGCTGTGGAGGATGGCCAAGGTACTTGGGCCTCTGCATCCATGTGGGAGACCCAGATGAAGCTCCTGGTTTGAGGCACAGGTCAGCAATTTCTTTCTCTCTCTCTCTCTCTCTCTCTCCCACTCTCTTTCTTTCTGTAACTCTACTTTTCAACTAAAATAAATAAACACTTAACAATTTAAAAAAAAAACCTAGTAGTTGAAAAACACATAAGTTTCCAGCACAATATTAACCCTAGCAAATCTCCCTTTTCTTCTCAAGGATTTACTGGTTACAATACTGGTAGTAACATCTTTGAAACACTCAATGTCTTTAGGGGCACATCAGTATTCAGTGTGGTGGCTCCCCTAGTATGACATCTGTAAGTTTTTTCTCTTTCACTGGCACAGCTGATGCCTTCTTGGAGTCCTGGTGTCCCCACAAATGAATAATTTTTGCTTTACAACCTGATGCAAGGGCTGACTTTATTCTTGGTACTTCCATAAAAATTTTCCGTTACCCTCAGGTGCATCTTCTCATTAGTGTGGATACCTAATACACTACAGCATCTGATGTCAAAACCTGAACAATCCCTCCTTGGGTAAGACTGGATATGGAAGAATGATGAAAGAAAACAGTGGTAATGAGACTGCTGATATTTCAATGTATCATGAGGAGTGTGCAAGCAAGATAGAAACAGTTTCAAAGAGCACCAGTGTGAAGGCCTACAGGATGTACCATAAAAGGCATTTTCTATTTCAGTTCATGTGCCAGTGAAGACAATGGACAATAAATGCCGGACAGGAATTTGGGAGTTTTGGTCTTTATGAGCAGTTTTTGGTTTTTGGAAACTTGTATAATTAATCACATTTTGTAATTAAAATATATTTCTTCTGTGGGTTCAAATTTTCATCACTAACCTTACTGACTGCTTATCAATTAGCAATTTTCCTGAATAAGAACATAATACATGAATTCCTTTATAGGTCAAAATTAGGGTCTTAGAACTTTGGCATCTCACAGATTTCCACACAACTCTACCCAGGAGAGTGAGATTCCAAAAAAGAATAAATAAATGCACACACACACACATGCACACACACATATGAAAGAAAGGGCGAGTAGAAGAGATTGTAAAGACAGAGAGAGAGAGACAGAGAGAGAGAGAGAGAAACTGATAATTTAGGATCAGTCAAAAGCTGCATATTCACATATTCCAGCATTGCCATTTTGAGTATGTCTATATTTCTGCATTGATTTATAAAATGCAGTTATATCTGTTTTCTTGTTATATTTATCAATACCCCAATTTACTATTAAAATTACCCTCATTTTGACAATATATTTTGTGAACACTCTAATTACCTCTGCCTCTATTACACTCCATAAAATTATAATTTTTTTTTAATTTATTTGACAGGTAGAGTTATAAACAGTGAGAGAGAGAGAGAGAGAGAGAGAGAGAGAGAGAGAAAGGTCTTCCTTCCGTTGGTTCACTCCCCAAATGCCCACCACGGCCGGCGTTGCTCCAATCTGAAGCCAGGAGCCAGGTGCTTCTTCCTGGTCTCCCATGCGGGTACAGAGGCCCAAGCACTTGAGCCATCCTCCACTGCCTTTCCTGGCTACAGCAGAGAGCTGGACTGGAAGAGGAGCATCCGGGACTAGTACCTGCACCCATATGGGATGCCGGCGCCGCAGGTGGAGGATTAACCAAGTGAGCCATGGCATCAGCCCCAAAATTATAATTTTCTAAATGCAGCCCACAAATTGATCTCATTTACATGGCCTGGAGAGGTTCTGATCTGTTTAGGTCTACTTGGTGCCCTGAAGTTGCATTCATCCAACTAATACTTACTGAATACGTAATCTGATATTCTTTTCAGCACTGAAACTCAGCGGTGAAAAGGACAAATTGTTCTGTCCTGTCAGTGGTTCTAGCAGCTAAAAGTGTATTTTTAAGAAAACCTAAAGGGGCTGGTGCTGTGGTGCAGCTGGTTAAAGCCTCAGCCTGCAGCGCCAGCTTCCCATATGGGTGCCAGTTCGAGTCCTGGCTGCTCCTCTTCTGATCCATTTCTCTACTATGGCCTGGGAAAGCAGTGGAGGATGGCCCAAGCACTTGGGCCCTTGCGCCTGCCTGGGAGACCTGAAGAAAGCTCCTGGATCCTGGCTTCAGATCAGCTCAGCTCTAGCCATTGTGGTCATTTGAGGAGTAAACCAACAGTGTGGAAGTCCTCTCTACCTGGTTCTACCTCTCTCCGTAACTCTGTCTTTCAAATAAATAAAATAAATCTTTAAAAAATAATAAAAAAAGAAAACTTAAAGAAAAAAAAATGAAACCATAACTTGCAACCATTGAAAATATTCTTAAAAATTATTTATCCCAGTTCTTTTATATTTGGATAAAGAAAATAGAATCAGAATACATTAACAACAAAGTGAGAAACTACACCAACTACAATTATATACTATATGGAATGGTTCTATTGCCTGGAAAACTGTCATAATATTTCTAAACAGATTTATGTATCTATCTATCATCTATCTATTATCTATCCATCTATCTATTCATCTATCTATCTATCTATCTATCTATTTAAAAGGTAGAGTGACAGAGAGAGAGAGGGATAGACAGAAAAAGAGAGACAAAACTTCCATTCACTGGTTCACTCTACAAATGGATACAGCACCCAGGGTCAGACCATGGAGCAAGGAATCTGGATCTCCACCCAGATCTCCCACGTGGGAGACAGTGGCCCAAGGACTTGGATAATCTTCTAGTGTCTTCCCAGGCATATCAAATAGAAATAGAGCAGTCAGAACATGAAGCAGCCCTCTGACATGTGATGCCAGTATCACAAGTGACAGCTTAACTGGCTGCACCACAATGCCAACTGCTGTCATAAGATTTTTATACTATCATTGCTTTTGACCCTTACCAAAATAATAATACTAATAAATCACGGTGAGTGCCAACTCTCAAACTAGCCTCATTTTGTAGACGAGGACACTGAATTCAGAAATACCAACTAAATTCAGAAATACAAACTAAAAGATTCCTAAAAGGTAACACAACATGATTTGAGTCTGCTCCTGAACAGTATGTGCATCCTGATCTTCTCTTGTCCTCATCACTTGGTGAAATGCGTTAGGATGAGAACCCAGGACTCTTTACTCTCAGTACAACTTTTTTTCTGGTATACTATGTTTCCTCAAGTGAGGCATCATCAAAGTTATTGCCACATTTTATGCTGTTGAACTTCTCACTTCTGTGAGTGAAAGGATACATTCTAACACCTCAGGCAGCAACAGTTATCCAATTTATTTATATTCATCTCTTAATTCATTGATGTCCCATGGTACCTGATTTAAGAAATACATACTGTTTGACTGTTATGGTTGATTTGAAGAATATTAACCTATTTTATGGGAACGTACATACACATACAAAAGCAAAGGAAGATATATAGCCAGCAAATGTCAGTGAAGCTTTTAAATGCTGTGAATCTCCCTTGGGAAAACAGAAATCTGTCCAAAACCCATTCAAAAGTAGCAAGTGAACATCTCCTGGCGGAGTAGAGTTGATTCTTAGCTATAGGTTTACTATATTTTCAGATTTGTTACCTCCATGTTAACCGTGTTTCTGCATTAAGAGGCTGTTAATCTTGCCAAAAATATAAGCAGGATTTCAATGAGCTGATTGTAAAGTAAGAGGAAGTTAGATGCACTGCATGATGGATAAAATTTAAAGAATACTTCTTATGTTGGTCAGACATAATATTTTTGGTTTTGTTTAAACATCCAATAAATATCAATTCATGAATTCATCACACAAATATGCCATTGACAATTATTGCTAATTTTCATTCTTTTTTAACTTTTATTTAATAAATATAAATTTCCAAAGTACAACTTTTGGATTATAGTGGCTTTTTCCCCCCATAATCTTCCTCCCACCCGCAACCATCCCATCTCCCGCTCTCTCTCCCATCCCATTCACATCAAAATTCATTTTCAATTATCTTTATATACAGAAGATCAATTTAGTATATACTAAGTAAAGATTTCAACAGTTTGCACCTACACAGAAACACAACGTATAAAGTGCAGATTGAGTATTAGTTAAGCCATTAATTCACATAGTACAACACATTAAGGACAAATATCCTACATGGTGAGTAAGTGTACAGTGACCCCTGTTGTTGCTTTAACAATTGACACTCTATTTATGGTGTCAGTAATCACCTGAGGCTCTTGTCATGAGTTTCCAAGGCTCTGGAAAACATTATGCTGAGTGAATTAAGCCAGTCCCAAAGGGACAAATATCATATGTTCTCCCTGATTGGTGACAATTAACTGAGCACCTAAAAGGAAACTTGTTGAAGTGAAATGGACACTATGAGAAACAATGACTTGATCAATCCTTGTCCTGACTATCGAGGAACAACTTACTATTTTATTCCTTTTAGTATTTTTTTGTTCTACTTAATACTATTGGTTGAACTATTTAATTAACACACAATTATTCTTAGGCATTTAAAATTAACTGAATGCCGGCGCCACGGCTCACTAGGCTAATCCTCCGCCTAGCGGCGCCGGCACACCGGGTTCTAGTCCTGGTTGGGGCGCCGGATTCTGTCCTGGTTGCCCCTCTTCCAGGCCAGCTCTCTGCTGTGGCCCAGGAGTGCAGTGGAGGATGGCCCAGGTGCTTGGGCCCTGCACCCCTTGGGAGACCAGGAAAAGCATCTGGCTCCTGGCTCCTGCCATCGGATCAGCACGGTGCGCCAGCCGCGGCGGCCATTGGAGGGTGAACCAACGGCAAAGGAAGACCTTTCTCTCTGTCTCTCTCTCTCACTGTCCACTCTGCCTGTCAAAAAAAAATAATAAATAAATAAATAAATTAAAAAAAATTAAAATTAACTGAAAAGTGATCCATGTTAAATATAAGAGTAGGAATAAGAGAGGTAGGAGATGTACAGTTCACCACATGCTCACTCAGACTTACCCTAATGGGTAAGCTAGAAACGTGCCAGGGGATTCCAATTCAATCTCATCAAGGTGGCATGTACCAATGCCATCTCACTAGTCAAAGTGATCAGTTTCAGTTCACAATTGATCATAATCATAGGATTAAGAGTCAAAGGGATCACATAAACAAGACTAGTGTCTGCTAATACTAACTGATAGAATTAAAAAGGAGAGAACGATCCAAATTGGGAAGCGTGATACCATCAGACTCATAGAATGGCAGATGTCCTAAACAGCATTCTGGCCTCAGAATCAGCCCTTAAGGAATTTGGATCTGGCTGAAGAGTACATGAGAGTATTTCAGGTATGGAAAGCCAAGACACTCTGTCAAAAAAAAATATGACCTAAATGAAGGAACTCTGTGAGTGAGATCCAAGCAAAAAGAACAGGCCATCAAAGAAGGAGGTACCTTTCTCTGAAGGGAGGAAAGAACTTCCACTTTGACTATGTCCTTGTCTAAATAAGATCAGAGTTGGTGAACTCAAGAGGCTCCCATAGCCTTGGCAACTCATGACAAGAACCTCAAGTAATTATTGCTAGTTTTCAATATGAGAAAACTAAAATTTCTTCAAAGACACAAAAATAATGGATAATGTCTTTAGGATTGGAAACCAAGTTTCAATAATTCCATGTGGTGCACACAATTCTCAATCCATTGTTTTCATAAATTGAACATATGTGTAACTGTATATAAGATATTTAATTGTGAATTCTATATTCTCAGATGGTATTCAAGCAACCTCATAAAGAATTGTGGAAATGAAGTGAAATGAGGTGTATAACTTGCCTGGCAGTGTGAAGTACATAATAAATGCTCAAAAAAGCTAGAATTTTCTACCACTAGATATTATATGTTTACAATCTATATTGTTAGAATATACATTTAAATTATATATTATGAATTAGAAAAAATATTAACCTGTTGGCTTCAAGAATTTATATCATATATTTAAAAGCACTTTTTGTTATTCCTATATCTTACTTGTGTACTACAGTATAACTGATATGGAGAAGCTATTCATTGACATTACTAGATGATAAATCTAAAGGAAGGTCACCAAATATAAGAGGACATCTTCTCTTTCTCATGGAGCATATAAGAACCTCGGGCTACACAGTGTGTGCAGTAAGTATTTTTATGAAATGAATTAAATCACCCAATAGGATCACATATCATCCACCATTACAAGAGTGAAGGAAAACAGATGAAGGGAAAATGAAGCTCACCACCAGTTCAATAATATTTTCTGAAATTACCTGTTATGAATTAGGTATGCAAAAGGGACCCAAAATTGTGTTCATTGCATGTATAAAAGAAAATATCACAACATTCCACTTCAGTGGAATCAAACATTACTAAAACACATAGAAAGTATAATGGTTTTATAGCCTATAATCTTTCTCACATTATTCCAGAAATTAGGCTATTTCTTTACCATCTGCATAAAGTATATATTCAGTATTGATATTACAAATAAGGAAGTAATCATAGCCTTGGCAACTCATGACAAGAGCCTAGGGTGATTACTGATGCCATAAACAAGAGTGTCAATTTGTTAAGTCAACAACAGGAGTCACTGTGCACTTACTCATCATGTAGGATCTCTGTCCTTAATGTGCTACACAGTGTGATTTAATGCTATAACTAGTACTCAAACAGTATTTTTCACTTTGTGTTTCTATGTGGGTGCAAACTGTTGAAGTCTTTACTTAATATATGCTAAACTGATCTTCAATATATAAAGAGAATTGAACATGAAAAAACAAACAAACAAAAAAAAAACAAATAAGGAAGTAAGTTAGGGAGCTTAACCTAAGCAGTTCTTCATGTCTCTACTCACTTACTGACTCACTGAGTTGTCCAAAGTATTTTTATTTTTTTTTTATTTTTTTTTTTTTTTGGACAGGCAGAGTGGACAGTGAGAGAGAGAGACAGAGAGAAAGGTCTTCCTTTGCCGTTGGTTCACCCTCCAATGGCCGCCGCGGTCGGCGCGCTGCAGCCGGCGCACCGCGCTGATCCGATGGCAGGAGCCAGGAGCCAGGTGCTTTTCCTGGTCTCCCATGGGGTGCAGGGCCCAAGCACCTGGGCCATCCTCCACTGCACTCCCTGGCCACAGCAGAGGGCTGGCCTGGAAGAGGGGCAACCGGGACAGAATCCGGCGCCCCGACCGGGACTAGAACCCGGTGTGCCGGCGCCGCTAGGCGGAGGATTAGCCTAGTGAGCCGCGGCGCCGGCCCAAAGTATTTTTAATTTTTTAAATATTCGTTTATTTATTGGAGAGGCAGTTACAGAGAGAGAAAGAGGGAGAGACATAGAAAAAGATCTTCCATCTGCTGGTTCACTCCTCAAATGATCACAAAACCCAGGGCTGAGCCCGGCAGAAGTCAGGAGCCAGGAGCCTCATCCTGGTTTCCCATATCATTGCATGGGCCCAGGCACTTTGGCCATCCTCTACTGCTGTCTCAGGTTTATTAGCAGGGAACTGGATCAGAAGTGGAGCAGCTAGGACTTGAACTAATGCCTGAATGGGATGCTGGTGTTGCAGGAGGCAGCATAACCATCTGAGCCACAGAACTGGTCCCATGATTCTGTAAACTATTAGATCTCCACAACCAGAATGTCAATTATGTCGAGAAATACAGTCAGTCTGGACTGAATAACGTAACTGAAATAACACACATCAAAGCAGTGCATGTCCTTTACATGTATTATTCCAATGTAGTCTCTCTCCTACCTGGAATCAAAGGAATTATTTTTAACCTATTTTGTAGGTTATCACAATTAAATATCTTACATACAGTTACACATATGTTCAATTTATTCATTTTGTAAATGAAGAAATGAGAACATATGTGTTTAAATAATTTCCCCCTTGAAAACACAAACAGGAAATGGCTTTGCTAGGATTTGACTATCATGTTTGATCTGTATTGACTTTTGTTCCATGGCACAGAGCATAGTTGTTAAATTCAGATAGTTTAATTTATCATGTTCATTTTCTCTATACCAAAGTTTCTCAATCTTATCATTGTCAAAATTCTGGGCCATGTAACTCTTTATTGTGTGAGGGGGCAGTTCCTATACATAACAACATGTGTTGCAGCCCCTGTGAATTCAATCCACTAGATATTATTAGAACCCACTCCTCAAGTTAGAACACCCCAAATGCCATCAACTGTTGCCAAATGTTCCTTAGAGGACAAAATTTCTTCAGTTGAGAACTGTTGTTTACATTACTGAAATCCTTTAATCCCCACCCATATTCAAGATCTTGATAAATGCAGTTGTATTCTCAATAGATCTGCTTATTAGTACCGCATATGGTTGCCATTTATCATCATGGTATAGTTTAAAGATTGCAAAGGTCAGAGGCTCGCTTATTTTCATTTGTTTCTTCAGTGCTCAAGATGCTATAATTTCTTTAAATGAAGAACTCATAAAAATATTCTCACTGAGGGACCAGAAGGGGTGAGGAGACTATGTATTCAAGATGTCATTCAACCATTCTGACTAGATGTGTGACCTCTGGGTTAACCAGCTCCTGATACCATGATTTTTATTTACCATACATTTTATTTTATAAAAACTCTGGAGCCTGGAAATCCAACATGAGTACGTTGAAAATTTTGATTTCTTTAGAGGACCACCCTCTTGATGTGCAGATCACCACCTTCTCACTGTGCGTGCACACACGATCTTTCCCCTGGATAGGTGGCTCTGCGGCCTCCTCTACATGTAGTTTCCTTTTTTTTTATAGAAGTCCCAGTCAGATTGAATGAGGATCCACCCATGTAACCTCATTTACCTTTGTCTCCTTAAATGCTCTATCTCCACGCACAGCAGCGTTCTGAAGTAGTTAGAACAGCAAAATATAAAGTTTCTAGGAGACACAATTCAGTCCACAGCAAAGCACCATCAAGATGTTAGTCTTCCAACAGTAAAACAAATGT